>NC_044199.1:23791204-23822620 GCF_900880675.1 Sparus aurata
CTGAAATGGCTGCTCAGCAGGACACAGGGAAAGCAGAGGATGCTCTTTTCTTTGCAGACATGCTTCTGGCTCAAGTCAAAGTGAGTGTTTATTTGAAACAATAATCTTGCAGTATTGGGGATGATACTGATAGATGTGGGAATTAGAGATTTAAATTTGTCAACTGCTGGAGAGTTTGCTATATTCCATTGTTATCATTCATTGCTCACTGTCTGTCATGCAAGGCTAATGAACCCAAGATTCCACCATCCACCCACAAGAAGCCAACATCAGCCAAAGGCAAATTTCATGTCCAGTGGACCGAGAGAGATGTTGAAGGACGTCCACTGATAAAAAGAAGCAGAAGTGGAGAGACACGAAGACGTGCTTCAGCTACAGGTAATCCATGTCTTCCAAGATTATATCTGTAAAATACCAAATAATAGCCGGGCGTTTATTTGTTTCAATCACTGAACAGACCAGGCGTTTATTTGGGATAGGCGTTTAATTCCCTCCTCTCAAAAATCCAGGATGAAAATGTCCCAAACTTCTCCAGCTCCTCTGTGAATTCTCTGGCATCCTGCTGGGCAATAGTTGTCTTCTGTAGGCGAAGTTGTTGCGGTGGAGGAAACGATTCAGCCGAACAGCACTCACAGATAACTCCTCATCTCTGCTGTCACTCACGGTGGCGGACATTTGTTTCTCCATCGCACTGATCATTTTGCAGGACACTCTCTCGTGGCGTGCCCGTTTGCTGATAACTCATCCCCGCATGTTTATCTCAGGCTCCTCGCTAGCCTTCTCTCCACCAGACAGCCTGGCCCTGTTGCTGTCCTCCTGGACAGACGCTGAAGCTCCGTTTTATCTCTCACTCTCTTGGGGCTGACAGAGAAACATCTAGCGGCTGCTTCTCCAGAGTTTTCCTCTGCATATTTTACGACAATGTGAGAAATTTACATAGAATTCCTTTGGTTTATCAAATGTATTGTAAGGACAGGAAGGAGAGAGAGAGATTGTCACACTGCCTGAGGTGTCACATGAGCCACAGGAGGGGGCACATCCCCACATTGGAATGTATACAATCTTTAGATAAGATGACATTTACTGTCCCCTCTGTTAGATCAAAGGGTCACTGTCCTGGGAAGACAGGACACATCAAAATATCAAAGAGTCCTTTATCTGTAAAGAAGATGTTTTATGACTGTTTGTAAATGAAGGTAACCTCCTCTCTGTTCTGTACTTAAGGGGTAACAATTTAGAGTTTGTGAGAGAATGCTTTTGCCTTCTCTCCACGCTGCGTGTATTAAATGACATCTGATTCATACGCTGAGATCTGAAATTCTTCGGAGATTTAGCACTCTCTACTCAAAGGAGAATTTCCACGACATTTTGGCGACGAGGTTATGGGATGGACGCTTCGCTGACTGCCGCCTGCGCCTGAACTGAAGGAAACTGCCGGCAGGAAAAGTTCCACTCCGACAAACGGAGGATTGGATTCCACCTGAAATTCGGGCGCAGACGTGGACAGCGGACGCTCCACAAATAAGTGAGTACAGCATTTGAATCATTTGCTCAAATCTAAAAGCCTAGGTTTGACTTTCGTAATGTAAATCCTGTGTGGTAGAAAGCAAGTTATAACAGGTCCGCGTTATAGAGGCCTAAATTTCCATGTAAATCCTGAAAAAGAGGTATTGACTGTGTGAGTTTTAAAACGTCCGCGTCCAGAGGCGTCTTTCCATATAAAGCTGTGTGTTTATGGAAAGTTTTGAGGTAAAGGGCTCAATGAGGAGCGCCTTTTTATTTCCCATGTAATACCTGTGTGGTTTTGGGTAGAAAACGAGAAAAAAAAAAAAGAGAGAGAGGAGAAAAAACAAAAAACAAAACTGAAACGCAGCGCAAGGCTGTCAGCACTTAACGAGTACAACAGGCGAATTAATTGATTATTATATACCTACGGTGTGAAGAAAATTTCAAGGGATTGTAGATTTTCAGATGCTACTTACTGATGAGTAGATATTAAATAGTGGTCGACCGAAAACCTGATAACAGGTAAAATAAGAATATAATATAATATAATATAATAATATGATCTTATGTGAGCTACTGTAATAATGATATGATACAGTATACAATTATACGAGGCCCCACTATGATAAAATGGGCGTATGAGTGATATAAATATACGAAATAAGTATAAAGAATAAACTTTGTTGTGACATTCAGTGACTATAGCATACAGATTGTATGCTATAAAAGGGTGCGTTGCTTGGAACGAATGTGTCATACAAACCACCTGGCTGAATAATTGCTCAAAGTTAGTGTGTGATGTGATGAGATCCAACCATACACTGTATGGAAAGATCAGTGTGATTGTGAAGTTTTGTGTGAATGATAAGCCCATTGGAAGTTTAAGCAAATCTGTCCCAGTGAGTCACTAAAAATATGAGGAACAAAATGGGGAAATTAATAAATGTATCTGACCTTTTTACAGGCTCTGCTGAATTAAGAGCAGACAAATGGGGAAAATGTGGTTCAGGATTTCAACTTTGGCATTTTGTCACCTTT
Organism: Sparus aurata; assembly: GCF_900880675.1. Lineage (NCBI taxonomy): Eukaryota > Metazoa > Chordata > Actinopteri > Spariformes > Sparidae > Sparus > Sparus aurata. The sequence goes on from NC_044199.1 coordinate 23,793,749, forward strand.
GAGGTTTTTCCACTTAAAAGGCAAATTAAGCACAGAATGTTTTGAGATGGTGTAGAGTATGTTGGAAAAAAAAAAAAAAAGGTAAAATGAAAGTAGGGAAGAAACAGATGGACTGATAAATTGTTTTTTCAAAATCAGTAGCACGATTGAAAGAAATGTGAGAAGAGGGTTTGAGTAAGAAAAGAAAGAGAGAAAAGAATGTAGGGCTAGAATTTATGAAATGGACCTCCTCCCTGCTGTCTCCACACCTACATCTCTTCAGCGACACCTTCTCCACATGTGGTCAAACACCCCAAGATGACTTTAAGAAAAAAGGGGAGAAACAAATACACCCTGACTTTTCAGCCGTCTTCCTATCTCCTAAACAGCAACAAATTAACCTGCTTCTCCAAGAAAGACTTTTCTCCAATAGCAGATTCTGCTGACTGCTGGGTGCGGAGTGAAGATCACAGAAGGATGATGTTTCCCTAACTCCATGCCGAGGCAAACAGGAAAGCAGACTGTCATTGAGATCCAGAAGTGTTTGTATACAGGCCATACCAACTGAATGAAATGAAGGAGGTTGCAGAGGAGGCACCTGACAAAGACTGGAGTTTTGGTCTGCCACAGAATCCTGGACAGAGATTACAGTCTAATAACAAAAAGCAAGAGGAGACGAAGACTGAATCCACATCCATCAATGAGAATGTAACAACACTGGAAGAAGACTGATGATACAAAGGGAAGCTGATGGGAGCCCTGAGTTTAATCGGCAAGAAAGGCGAGATCCAGAAGAATCCTGACCACATGAAGGTGTCTGCTCATTCACCAAGAGACAACCAGAGGAGACAGTGGAGGAAGGTTAGAGAATTTGAACAAGCACGTAGACATGAGCACAATTAGACACAAGTACTGATGACACCCCCCCCCCCCCCCCCCCCCCCCCCCACACACACACACACACACACACACACACACACACACACACAGAAACACTGATTTCACTGATAAAGACTAAAAAAATTGCTTCTAACACTATTAATAGCTTGAGGCTGTAAGCAAGTTAAATTTCTGGGGATAAAAGATGCAAAATTCCCTAAAGCTGTTGAAGTCAGTATTTTGTCATTCAGCCTACCATAAATTAAGGTGCCATTGTTGACTTCCTAAATCTTACCATGTACCTCCCCCATCTTGCCTGAAAGGAAAACAAATGGGGGGAGGAGATCATTAAAACACCTTTGGGTCATAAATGAAGCTGGTCAGCATCCAGCAGATGTTTTCTAACACTAATGTTAAACATTCTATCAGATTGGGTTTTTCAGTTATTGATTTAATAAATGCATATTCTAGCATTCCTGTTCATCCTGACTCACAGTTCTGGGTTGCTTTCACTATCAATGGTAAAATGTTATACTTGGATGGGGATGCCATAGGGTTTTCTTCTCCAATTTTCACTTTGGATTGCAGTAGAGCTGAAACTTATCATTAGCGGCCATTGTGTGTTAATACACTTGTTCAGTAGTTGACAATGTTTGTGCATATGTTTTCCTATGCAGGAGCATTGTCGAACTGAGACAGTGTTTCCATTTTAGTTTTCTGGCAGAAAACGATCCAAATTTTTAAAGGAAACGTTGCAAATTCTCTTTAAAATGAAATGCGTTATTTTACTCCGGAAGATCATGAATTGGGTACCGATTACATCCTCAATCTTGGATGTTTTAAAAAATAAAAATAAAAAAATAATAAAAAATCTACGAATTAAAATAAAATAAAATAATTGCCTTATTGAATTTAGCAGGCTATTGTTGTCCATGGATTTGATAAAATTGTGGAGATCTCCCAACCCCTATATAATCACATATGGGGGTAGACATTTGGCCATGACTGACTTTTTGACTTGGACTCCTGACGCAGAGAAAGCTTTTACTGACTTAAAACAAGCTTTTTCGAGTTCCCCTTGCCTATAGCTACCAGACACTCCCACAATTTAAGTTTTTGTTTTGTATGTAATGAGTTTATGACTGAAAATTCTAACTCAGTCACATGGTGACAAACGACCTGTGGGATACTATTCAAAAAGAATGTCCACAACAGAGTGAGATATGGGTTGCATACCACAAGGCTGTAGCAGCTGCTACTGAAGCAGTGCTGGCCACAATTGATATTTTTGCTATGTGCCATCTTTAATGTACATGTCCCACATGCTGTCAAGTTTTTCGTTTACAGGAAAATCTGCCCACCTTAACCCAGCTAAACTGCTACACTAGCAAAATGTGTTGCTGACAATGACTCACGTAACTTTATAAAAAAGTTCTGTCTTTTAACCCATAAATTTTGGTCCTGACAGCTCAAGATGGAGAATCATACCCCTGTCTGAGAGTGGTCGCCACGGTGTCAAAACCAACAGATGCTCTCTTTTGACACTTTCCCTCATTAACTTTAACTCTGTTTTCTTTGTAGATGATTCTGCTGTGAGAAATCCTACAGATGGATCCCCTTTTGTGTCATATGAAATATGTACTAACTATGATATAGTTTGAACGTACTCATATTCTAAATAACCTGTCTGCTCTGGCAGCTGTTTTTTCTTTTCCATTTTTAGGACTGGGAATAATATCACTGTACATACTGACTCTCAGTATGCATTTAATATGTCATGATTTCACACATTATAGGAAATCAAAATTTCTTACTTCTACAGGAACATCTAATGCTCCTAGAAGTCAAAATCATTAACCTTTTGTCTGCATTACTTCTACCTATGCAAATATAAAGCTCATACAAGTGCTAATGACCCAGTGTCACTGGGAAATGAAGCTGCTAAGACAGCTCATCAGAATCTAAATCAGAATACTGTATTTAAAAAATAAAATAAATAAATAAATAAATAAATAAATAAATAAAAGTTGTTGTTTTCAGATACTCCGTGTAAAGTAAAATATAAATACAGCATGAGTGGAAACAAGTGCTAAGATAATGGGTAAATAAAACAGTAAAATACACTATAAAATGAAATGAGATAAAATATACAATAAAATAGTATGGTAATAAAGTAGACAATCTGAGCATATATACAATATACAATGAAATGGTTAGCGTTTATAAATAAAAATGAGAATAAGTAATTAACATTTGTTTGTCTGTTCTATAAATAACCATATGAGTCCAATCATCAAGGTAAGGAGTGGTACAGTTTTAATGACCACAGGCAAGCATGACTTCCTGCTACTTTTTCACCTGTATACCCCACTCTACAAATGCTTTTATCTGTCTTTTAATAAAGTCTATCTGCTTCAAACAGGAGCTGATGATGTAGTAAAAATTCTATGGAAGTAGGAAAAAGTTTATTGAACTCCCATCTGAACTCTGGGTTGATGTAAATGGCCTCCCAGTACGGCCAAACGCCATACTTCCTTCATTGCAAAGTTTGACACATGGTCTTGACCATGTATCAAAAGGGAGGATGTAGAATATTGTAAATAGATTATGGCATACGCCTGGATTTTCTACTTTTTTGCTAAAAACTTTGTTTTTTAAAAATGGTGTGATTTGTGGAACTTAAAATGTCGATAGAGGCGAAGCCTCTGTCAGCCCATCCAAAACATTAAGATCTTTTTTGAGCATTAAATTATGGATTTTATTCAACTCACTCCATGTAGTAGGTATAAATATTATTACATTATTGTGAAAAAAAATTTTCAAAAGAGATTGAATGATTTCCGCGTAAATATGTAACAGTGATCTAAATCGCTAAATAATTGCTGAGGTAAATAATTGCCTGTAGATTTCTCCCCTAAATAAATAAATGAATAAATAAGTGAATAAGAAATAAGCAATTAATAATGAATCACATTTACAAATGATTAATAATAATAATAATAATAATGAGTAAGAAAATAAATAAATACAAGTAAATAATTTTTTATTCAAAAAACATCTCAAAAAACCTGCACATAATCTAAAAATCACATTGTGTTAGCTAGTGGAGGTGCAGTGGAACACGCTAACCAGACCTTAAAAACAAAATTGACTAAATTGATAGCAGAAACAGATATGTCACATAAGATGACTAGACCGTCTCCTTACGAGATAATCACTGGCTGTCCTTTGAAAATAATTAACACCCCGTTTCCTCAAAACAGGTTAACCCTCACCAAATTGGATGCTGATAGTTTTAAGATAGTGTTGTGCATTTAACCATGTTCTTTGAAGATAATTTTCCATAGGTGAAAGCAGTCCTTCTGGAGCCTACTATGGTGCAAACTCCACAATAACCAGCCTGGAGACTGGACAGTGATAAAAGAACCTGAGGAGGAAGCACTGGAGTCAACCACGGTGGACAGGACCACACCTGCCCACTGCTGTCCGGATAGCTGAGAGGGACACCTGCATACATGGATCGTAGTGCAAGCCTTTTCCGAGCCATGCCACTGAAGGAAGGACAACGACCTAACCTGCAGAGTGCTGAGAGAGGACGCCATTGGACGAGTATGACTGTGGTTCTCATCCTTGTTTTTGGTCACCACAATGGCCATTATCCTATCCTGTTTTTCAACGGAGAAAACATTTCAAACCACCAACTGATTCACCTGCAGTCATCAAACACACTAAAATCATCCATATTGATACTCAGACACCCCATCTCTTACAGAAGGGTAAAAATGGACTGGTTGCAAGAGCAGAAGAAGACACAGAAGAACCGATGCAGGATCAAACAATCCTGAAAGGACATAAAACTAAAACTTGACACAGAGCAAGTGATCAGGAGAAGAAGCAAACTGTTTTGAGAAAGAAAATGAGTGGAAGCCCTGGGTTTTTGATGCTGATGAACTCTTGGATGGAATGGGCTCCAGGAAACCCATATGATTCAAATGATGAGTTGATATAATTCTGTTCTTTAATACTAATGGTTTGAATGAATTTGTTTGTGTGTTTGTATTTTGTTTTTGTTTTTGTTATTCACAGTAGAAACTGATAGCTGTAAACATTTTGTAGCGTTTTAAAAACTTTTCTTTTCCTATTTTTGAAAACTTTCAATGTAATTTCTCAAAATGTTGTGTTGACACTTTTGTGTCAAAAGGGAGGAATGTGAGAAATTTACATAGAATTCCTTTGGTTTATCAAATGTATTGTAAGGACAGGAAGGAGAGAGAGAGATTGTCACACTGCCTGAGGTGTCACATGAGCCACAGGAGGGGGCACATCCCCACATTGGAATGTATACAATCTTTAGATAAGATGACATTTACTGTCCCCTCTGTTAGATCAAAGGGTCACTGTCCTGGGAAGACAGGACACATCAAAATATCAAAGAGTCCTTTATCTGTAAAGAAGATGTTTTATGACTGTTTGTAAATGAAGGTAACCTCCTCTCTGTTCTGTACTTAAGGGGTAACAATTTAGAGTTTGTGAGAGAATGCTTTTGCCTTCTCTCCACGCTGCGTGTATTAAATGACATCTGATTCATACGCTGAGATCTGAAATTCTTCGGAGATTTAGCACTCTCTACTCAAAGGAGAATTTCCACGACAACAGACTCGTACTATTTTTTTTTTTTGCCATGGCAATCATCAGTGTGATATTGACTGACAGAAAGCAGCACGATACGTGAAGAAGGCGAAGAAGAAAAATGTGCAGTGTCAGTGGACATGTCTTCTTCCTTGATTTAGAAAAAATAAATAAATTAGACTCTGCATTTATTTGGAACCAGTGGTTATTTATCAAAATATACACCTGCACCCGGCGTGTAAAGGGGACCCTGCAGTTAATTGAAACCCGGCTATTATTTGGTAATTTACGGTAACCATCTCAAGTATCTTACTTAACTAATTACAACTTTGCCATTTTATACAAAATTCATGTTCGTATGTTTTGTGTCCCTTTTGTGGCAGTAAATTAAATGCTGAAACACTTGAAGATTGTGTCTTTCGATCTTCAAGTCCCCCCCCTCCAAAAAAAAAGCACACTGGAAACATTTTTTTGAGAGTCATGGAATTGTCACAGTATAGATTGTACAGTGTGGTTGACGTGAAACACAGGAAGGTAGCGCAGGAATGTCACCACAGACACAAGCTTTGCAATGTCAACATTAATGCAAATTGAAAGGAGTTTAATAAGTGTGTCATAGACTCAAAAACCATTGTATGAACTTGTTTGATATTAGATTGAATGTAGCAAACATACATTTATGTGTAAAATGTCTGTATTAATGCCTTAAGTCGCTCTACACTGTATATATACGTGCAACAGATAAAAAATCTTTTTCTGTTTCCTCCCTATCTTTTCAGTGGTTGCCAGTGACCGCTCTACTCCTTTTGAGTCAGCTGAGGAGGTTCTCCCAGTGACCCAATCTAACAGCTCTCAACACCTATTTGGTATTTACCTTACTGTAATTAAGTAATTTAGCAAAAAGCATGAAAACGATGTTCATTTCATTTAACCTGTCTTTCAGACTGTGAGATGCAGAAACTGCAGGACATTCTGACCTCAGCAGATGTTCCAGGTAGAAATGAGCAGCCTTCTACGTCCACATCGTGGTGCTTGCGCCAATCTGCAGCCCAAGATGAGTTGCAAAAGGAGGCCGCCATCACCTCAACTGTTTGCTGTCCTGCAACAGTGTTCCAGAGAGGAACTGCAGCCACTGCACATCTCCTGCCATTATTCGGTGCAGAGACTGCATGCCGGAGGAGTGGCTCTGTATGGATTGTGACATACATATACACACCAAACTCACACTTCATAACAGGGAGTCCTGCATTGAGGGAGTTTACAAGCCCATTGAGCCAACGCTGTGCTGTGCAAAAGAAGATGGCAGATATACACTGGTCAAGCAAGGTAGTTGTTGAAATTTTTTCGTTAAGTGGTTAAAGTTATGTCTATATTTTTTTATTTTTTTTGCCCCGTGTAAATGTGGTGGTTGGAAGGTCCGTTTGGCGGAAAATGGTAGCCACACTTCCATCAGTCTTTCCCAAGGTCAGGGTTCGTACGGGTGCTTGAAATCCTTGAAAGTGCTTGAATTTCAATGTTGTGTTTTCAAGGTCTGAAAAGTGCTTGGATTTTAGTTTAAGTGCTTGAAAGTGCTTGACATTATAACTGTGTCTTTTACAAAATTGGGATCAGACTGGATAATTAATTTCTGAAGTTTTTGCTATTATAGAATATAATTTTAGATGTTTACAGCATAATACAATGTACATAATTGTGATAAAAAGTGAAGAAAAAAATCACAAGTATATATATTCCTTTAGATACGTATTATACCCCAGCAGTAAGGTGCTGGAAAATCTTAAAAATGACCCTTAAAAGTGCTTGAAAAGTGCTTGAATTTGACCTTGAAAAATGTGTACGAACCCTGCAAGGTAGTTGTGGCTACAGATGTAGCTTACCACCACAATGTGAATGTGCATGAATGAATAATCGTTTCTTTTAAGCACTTTGGGTGTAGTGAAAAGCGGTATATAAAATGTAACCCATCAATGTTATTATTATTATTATTATTAAATTATTATCTAAATTATTATCTTAATTTCACAAATTTTTTAAAGATTTATGACTAATTATTGAACCTATCTTTTCAGTACGTCTATTGCCTACAGTGAGACCTGTCCAATTATGCACATGTGACCCTACAAACATCACAGAATCAGCTGGCAGAGCAGTAATTTTGGTTTGCATAAATGGTATGAAATATGACTTTATATATATATATTTTTTGTACAGCTGCGTGTCACAAAAAAACATATTTAATTTACCATACTTTTTTTGTTTCTAGGTCGATATGACTTTCATTTGCCAAACCTGCTGTGCAAAGTATGTCTGGCACAGTGGACACCAGACAAAAGCGACCTCATAAGCAGTGGGTATTGGCCAGCATCTGTGAATGCTGAGACCTTGTTTTCGGTGGCTGTCTTTCAATTCATTTGAAGAAATGAAAACTGTTGCACCCAGTCTGTCAAGACAAGACTTTTTGCAGATGTTGGAGAGAAGGACTCGTCACTTTGGAAGGGTAAGATCAGTGTGGATCAAAGTAGGGATAGAAGAATTTAGCTATTTTAGCTTTTGAATTTTACATTTTAATATTCAATTTATCCAGTCTGGGAAGATACATGGAGACACTTTCCAAAGGAGCTTTCTGGAATACACATTTTGCCATTACGAGTGTAAGAGAATGGCCAGTGTAGAGCACTTCACCTGCATGGCATGTACCCCCAACATGCTTGCTCTTTGTGCAGATGGCAACAGGAAGCAGTACCGTTTTCGACAGTCAAGAGGGTTAGTTGTTAACATTTTGTAAAACCAATTGAACAAATAATGTCTGACACTAAACTTCATTATTTTTCTTATTCTATTTAGGTCAGATGAGCCATATTTTGATGGCACCTTCATTGCAAAGTACGCTGATGTCCATAATTTTGTTGAGGAGACAAGGAGTAAAATGAAAAGTGTGAGGAAAATATTTATTGTTTGCACCATTACTTTGTTTGGGCCAAAAATAAAAATGTATGATTTTTCCACTGTTAAATAACTACTTTATCCCTCAGACCAGGTGGTGTCAGCTGATACAATGCAGACTAATATCTTAGTTTCCAACCAGCGATTTAAGCATTATGAAATAACTTGTTAGTTTTCACTTCTAACCAGAATTACTTTGTCATGCAGACTGCAGGCAGAGGAATCTGTGGAGCCAGTCAGTGGTCTGCTGCACGTGAGACCGCGAGAAGAGCAAGCAAACTCGATGAAGAGGGCCTTGAGGTGGTTGTCTGCAGACACGGAGTGCTACTGAAGGCCCTCAACATGTATAGGGGGGAAATATTTGCCTATCCAGTTTTCCTGCAGAAGGAGCTTCAGGCAGCCACAAAAGGGCAGTTCTACTGCACAGATATTGCGTGCAAGTATTGGCCCTACCTGGAGAAGTTGGCGGTCTCAGTGTTGGAACTCAGACCTCTCCTGCAGATGAGGCCATTCCTTTCGGTCATGCACGCCAAGGCCCATTCAACCAGGTGTGAGGTACTACATGTTATGTATCTTACCATTTGAAATTTTATTTTTATTACTTAAATGATATATAATACAGTATATATAATAATAATACATTTCCCAATGATTTGTTAGATAATCTGGAGTGGGAAAAATCAGGAGGGTGCTGGCACAACTGCAGGGGAGGAGGTCGAAATGGTCAATAGCTACCTCTCTCGTTGTGCCCTCACAACCAAGTACATGACAAAATCTGGTAAGTTTTGCTTATATGTATTATATTTAAAACCCAGTCTTTCATTTCTTCTGTCATACTTTGTATAGGATTGAATAAGAGAACGTTCTCAATATTCTCCTTATATGGCAATAGATATAACTGCACTTCATTTGTCTTTAATTAAAGCTCAATTGCCAATGCGTTGATAAACTGAAATACCATGACCATTAATGAGACTTTCCTTCAGCACAAAATTTATGTTATTAATTTGTTATAAAGCCAGGAATGACATGCTAACTGTCCATGCCATTGCATGGAACAGACGGAAGCAGGATAGCCTTCATCTTGCATTGTCAAGCAGATATGTCAAGGTATTGCCCAGATCACATGATCTCAATTTTTTTAAGATGACAATACAATGACAAGGCTAAAATCTTATTTTGTTTTTGTACTATAGACCTTCCAAAAGGCTGAGGCTGAGTCACAGAGACTGGAGGATTTGAGCAGGGAACTTGGCTGTCCTGACAACATGGTGCATCAGTGGGTACATGATGTCAGACAATGGGCTACTGATGGTACAGTATTTTATGGAAGTACTGTAGTGATTCTGGGCTCTAAATAAATTTAAGCTTGAAACTCTTTAAATGTATAGCCTAGAAGATGTCTGAATTGTTTATTTATATTGTTGTTTTTTAAGATTCTGCAGATACCAGATGTGAAGACCAACATAGCCTTCAGAGATCCATTGAACAGATGTTTCTTGGTGTTCATCAAAAAAAGCCAGCCTTTATAATCATACTGGTATGTTTATAACTTTCGTAATATTTTTGTTAGATATTTTACATTATATTGTGTGTTGTTATATTGCTTGCAGATGTCTTATCTGAATTATTTTGGTATCAATCTGAAAGGCCTTATTTTTAAGATGTCTCCCTTTAAATCTTACAGATTTTAGGCCAATCATGCCTTTCAAGTCATTCAATTTTCTAACATTTATATTTATTTATTTTTTATTCAGTTATAAGTCTTCAACAGTATTGCATTTACCTTTTGGATATCTGCATACACACACTTTTGCATAATGTTTTCTGTGTTTTGCAACTGTATAGACAGCAACAAAATTCGTCACCTGCGACGAAGGAAACTGGGGGAAGAGAAGAAAAAACTAAAGCAAACAATCAAGCTCTACAATGAGCATCTGCCAGAAGCGGAGCGCATCGTTGAGGAGATGGTGGAGAGCAAACTGTCTGTAGTAGGAGGAGACAGTGGGGCGGACAGTCTAATATGGCCGTGGGAAGTGAACAGCAGTGGTATGGAACAATTTGTGAAACAATCTCTCGATTAGACTATTGTGTGTGTCTGTGTGCATTATTAAGCAAACTGATGTCAAACAGTATATGCTACAAAATATATCTGATTCCAGAGTGTTTGTTTTGGCATTTTTGTGCAGTTTTTACATTTCAATTATTTTAATATCACATTCTGTCTCGCTGTGGGGGTAATTTCCATATTGTGCACAACTGCTAAATGAGTTCAGTGGAAACACTGGATTTTATATTACACACAATATGATTGACTTATGAATGTTTAAGAGATGAGAATAGTAAGAAATTATAGATAGAATAGTAAGAAACAACCCATACACTGAGGATTCGCTCTCTTATTCTTTATTACAGAATAACATTTTGACCTCTAGGTTTTCAGCAGGCTTACACCATTTGTGCGATTAAAAAAAAATATTGCACCCTGCACATTGTTATGGGTTGTGCATGCGCTGCTTTTGGCTACTGCAGGTATGATAGCCGTTTACAATGTACAGGTCAAATATGTGTTGAAGGAATGTTATTTGTGTAACAACAGAATCCAGCAATATCCTCTCCAAAAAGAAGATTTTTGACGCATACATGTCGAAAGTGCGGCTTCAAGAGGAAAAGGTCATTCTGATGAGGGAGATGAGACAGCACTGTCTCATCTCCCTCATCAGAAGGCTGGCTGTGAACATCCAGAGAATGATGTCAGACATGTCTTCTGGCAGAGACAGTGGTAAGAAGCTCACTCCTGGAACAATCCTGTTGATTTTGGTGACTCCATGACCTAACTCAATTGAAATATTGGCATGCCTTTCTTTCACTTTTCCCTCCAGACAGCTTAAGTGAAGAGGGGCATCATGGGCTACTGTGTCTTCTCCAGAAAAGGCTTGCTGATGTGGAGGACAAGTTCCAAGTCGCAAGAAGAAGTTACAGCCAGGCTTTAGGACCAAATGCTGCTTCTCTGCTGGAGGATTTGCAGGAGGAGATACCGGAGGAGCATAAAGAAGATTATGAAAGTTCAGATGACAGTGATTTTGAAGCTGTGTAAATTTGTCAGGGTGCTAGGCTGCCGTCCCACTTCCTTGTTGTCTTGTGTGTGTGGGTGTGTGTGTGTGTACCTGCGCATCCGCATCCCATAGTTGAGTCTTGAGTACAGTATTGCATTTCCTGTTGTTATTACCGTTATTACCGTGACAACAAATGAGGAGGTGTTTTGTTTTTCTCTGTCTTGAAGATAAAATATGTATGTGATTGTCCAGTTGTTTGTCATTTCTTTGTCCATAGTGCAGTCCATATTTCCTTCGTGCAGTCAGGGGGTGGTAATGGTGCTTGGCGCAGTGACAATTTTGTGCCAAAAGGCTGTGCGCTGGGAGCTCGCCAACTCCAAACGTTTCTACTTTCTGCACAAGGCGGAGCGCTGAGTGGTAATTTGGCTGATCAGCGCGCGCCAGCGCAAAACCTCAAAGGCAGGTTTTCAGAGTGTCAGGCGCATTTCAGTGGAATATATAATCGCAACAACCACTATTCAATGCAACTATCTGAATCAGCATATACATTTATATCGCTATCGATTGTCCGTCACATCTGATGAGAGATCAAAGGTGTCTTACATGCGTAATGGAAACTCAATCCAAAGGTGTAACTGTGATGCAAACTAACGAAAAGCTAAATTTATATATATATATATATATATATATATATATATATATATATCGTCACCCTCAGCCAACCACAAACACTTTAAGCATCAGATAGCAAATAGTATATATTCAGCATCTCTCATCTCAGAAAATTCAAAAGAAAAGAGAAAAAGAGAGACGCTCGCCGACAAGGGCCGCCGACAGAGCTCGGCGATGCGTCCTATACGCACAGCTGCTTCTGATTTTATCCCCGTTGCGCATGGTATTGCTATACAGTGGCAGTGGCGCCACCAGCCGGAATCCTGTACGCACGGTGCGTACTTTTTTTGAAGGTGAAAAAAAATAATAAAGCAATTTGTATTCTGTGTAATTTCTCTCTCCCTCTGCGTAGCGGGAGAGCGGGGACTTGGGGTCACTTTTTCATAGCCTATGTCCCTCTCTGCACAGCGATGCATTTATTTATAAGAACAACATAGGCTAGTGAGCACCATACATATGTCTTCTACAAATCCCGACCACGTTTGCAAAGTTTGGATGAAAACAAATGCTGCAGGTCTGCAGTGCACTGTCCAGGGTTCTGAACCGGGGCCGGATTGGAAGGTTCGGCGGGCTAGATATTAAAATTACGCAAATCAGCGGGTGACACCAAACAACGTCTGCCCAAGCAAGTCAGAGCTTTTTTTTTCTCTCACACAGTGACCTGGAGAGACGCAGCCACATCTGAGAGGACAATCGCGCGTGTGTGTGCGCAATTGCGCATAGCGTATGTTGCCCCTTCTCCACTACACAATACAGCTCGGCTCTACTCGACTCAGTTTAAGTACTTTTCCATCACAACTGAGTTCTTCATAGTTCCTCCTCAGCGGGTGCGACGTCGTCATATCATGGCGGCTACAGTCGCGTCATATCATTCTCTTTTTTCTTTCCTCTGGTCAGCTCCAAACTCACTCGTCTGCACCGCGATTACGGGCAACAGCGTGGTTTTCCACACAGCAGCCATTTAACTCGTGTCAGAATAACCACAGTCTCACAGATCATGTGGGCGCTGCAATCTGTTATTTCACTGATACAGAAAACATTAGATTTTGTCTTAAAAAAGTATTTTTCCATCTGTTGTGTTTGCCGTTTCTGTGCGTACTTTGAAATTGAATCCTGGCGGCGCCACTGTTTATGTAGTGATCTGTGCACACTAGCCTACCCATCTTAGTTACACGGGGTTTAGATAAAGATTACTAAATGTATGTGTCTTTATTCTTGAAAAAAAATGTGTGTGTGTGTGTGTTTGGTTTTTGGGGGGGTTTTTTCACACCGGGCAACAGTTCTCAGTCTTTTATTTTGATTAAGAATATGCTATTAGTAACCTCCTCCCAGGCTTCTGCTCCATCAGCCCATGAAGGACTGGTCAATGTGAACTTGGACCTCCCAGAACAAAACACCAGTTTCATCTTGGAAAAGGTTTGGCCGCCCCATGTTGATATCTGACAACATAGGGATGAGAACAGGTTGGTCTTTTCAGCCCTGAACCCATTCCAAGCTGTTCACGCCTCCCCTAAGGCCGTGGTAATGGCCTAGATTGTCAGCAGAAGTGTTATCTCTTAAAGTGACTCATTGTAGTCACTATTCCCACCAAAAAAAGAGAAAACAAACAAAATCTTCATTTCATATACTGGGTCTTCAAAGTGCTCTCTGAAAGTACGCCTGGGATGGCTTGTGTCCATGAAATGGGAAAATTAAAACTTTGTCATAGAGTGAAACCAAATACATTGTTGGAAAGGTCACGACCAGGAGAGAGACATATGTCAGCATGAAGATTCTGCATGGCTCCTGCTTTGAAACACTGACCTTTGAACCTTGACCTCGGTGCATGTTTGAAGGTTCATAATTCAGCAACAAAAGGGGCTACAGACATGGAACCAACTGTTATGGAGAGCTCTTGACCTCAGCTATTATGTGAGTATAGTCAACAATAGGGGGCGCTGTCAGATATTTGTAAAATAAAATTTCACCCATTTAACAATTACATATTAAAAATTTGATTTCACAAATGTGTTGCCCATCCCCTCAAACCCCTCAGTGCACTTTCAATCCAGTTCTTACGATTTGCAATTACAGGAAAAACACCAACATATTTTAAAACTACAATTCCCTAGCGCCGCACCCGGCCGCACAATGAGCGCCAGCGCCATTTTTGTAGTTTTTCCGGTTTGCAAAGTAGGGTTCTGAAATTAGGGTCGTAAAAAGATATATCTGCCGAATAAATGAAATATCTACTAAAGCTGAACTTGTACTTACACTGTATCTAGATGTTGTATGCTAACAAAAAGTACAGATTTTGGTTTATTTCAGATATTTTGAGAAGCACTGTGCAAATTGAGTTTTGGCGGAGTCAGTCTCGTTTTGGCTCGGTCTTTCTTCCGGTTTCCGGTTCGACCAAAATCGCACTTTTTTTTTCAAAACGTAATCAAAAACGATGACCCTACCATTAACCTATGATATTGTTGCGTTATCAAAGAGACATTCGTGTATTTGTGTTGATCCTGGATAGCTTGGGTTAATTTAAGTATGCTGTAACGCCCCTTGTGGACTGTGGCGCAAAGACTCTTGGGTATTCTGTTGTTGTTGGTGTAATTATGGTTCGTGAATGTGGTTGTGAATAAGATGATGTGTAAGACGGTTACGGGTTAATTCACATCCTTGTTCTGTGGTTAAATCGTGTCGAATTAACAAAGATGATTAAAAATGTTGGCACCGTGAGTGAAGGGGTGTTACCAAGTAATTACAGGGCCAGTATTGCCGATACCAATACCGATACTGATACTTTTTACTTGAAAATTCCTGAACATTGAGTGATTTAGTACTTTTGCCTTTAATTAATTGACCATGCTTATGATAACGATAAAACACAGGACGAAGATTTTAGCCAAATAAGAAAATTATATTTAACTTAATTAAATCTATAACCTATCTGCATGTAGCCTAAATAGAAATACTGATGTTCCTTCATCAGATAAACAAAAGTGTTATTATATTCTGCCATATTCAAACTTCAGGTTTGAGGTAGGCTCTATATCAATATAAGTATATATTTTTGAGTTCCAGTTACAGTGAACCTGAGTGAGAGAAGTAAAGAGGGGCGCTGCGCTCACACAAACTCTAAAGAAATACGAATGCTTTGCTGAATTTATAGAAGAGAAAGTACAACAAAAATATCGATCTCATCCCGCTAGTATCGATCCGATACCAATACTCACCTTGGTATCGATACTATCGATATTTGTATCGTTTCGCCCACCCCTAATTATAATCAAGTATGCCTGACGTAACCTAATCGATATCAAATTAAAATTAAATCGCTGACGTGTTCAGGTATATGTAAGTAAACGCAATAAAAATGTAACTCCAGTAGACACGTTTGCATTGAGGTAATACCCGTTTTAAAGTTATGTTTAAATAAACAAAACTGTGGAGTATGTATTTACTACAGTAGCAGTATATAATAAGAGTCCTTCATGTATACTTGGAAGTGTACTTTTGCAAACTTAAAATGACCTTATGAAGTATACCTTTATAAATTTAAAATGTTCCAATTTAGTCCGAAGAAGTATTAAATTAGTATACTTTCTAGTACGTTAGAAGTACATGGTCCATAGTATACTTGCTATACTTATACTCAAGCATACTTAATAAAATGAACTTCAAGTATACTAAGTTTTTTACTGGAAAAAATAAAACAAAACAAACAAAAACAAAAAACATCTGCAAACAATTGGAAATGCTTTAAAAACTCACATAATTAGTCTGCAGTTACAAGGAGCCCTCAGCCCTTATCAGAGACACCAAATAATGAGGACTGGTCAAGGGTCAGGTATTGACCGTTGATCAGTTTTATGATCAATTATATAACAGTAACTGTAAAGTGATTGCTAAAGATTTTAAACATAATCCCTTACTTTACCTTGTTACTGGAAGAAGATATCTAATTGCAGTAATCAGAGTAAAAGTAATCCAATTGCTTCCATCACTGCTGGTGACAACTATACCATCTGGTGAGGAAGGGTATATGGTATGCTCCAGTCAGGAACAAATAATTTATTTAGCATAAGCATGGAAACACAGTATAGGTAGGTAGCCTTTTCATGTGCATGGTTCAGCAGGATTGAGTGTAGTATGGCAAGCTGAAGCACAACATAGGAATCCTTCAGCATGGCTGCAGCAGGTTTGGAGTCAGGCTCTGTCTCAGTTATTCGTTCCCTGAATGATCTAGATTGCCAGACATTACAGGGAATGACGCAGACCCCTGCAGGGGATCATAGAGACAGAGCCCACAGGTGGATGCTGTGGAGGAGGTGGGATTGCAAAAACCTCATGGGCAGCAGCAGCAACGAGATGTGCTGACACGATGTGATGGGCGCAGCTTGAGCCATCAACCTGAGCTAGCTTTGCAGGCTTCACATCATTCACTGACAAAGCTTGTAAAATAACTGTTTATTGCCCTGTAGTTAACAATGTTATTGTCAATGTCATAAAGCAGAATATGCAATAGTGTGTTTTATCAAAGAGGAAACAAATGCATTCTTTGTGGTTTTTTTTGTTTGTTTTTTTTTATTGAACAATGTACTGAAAAATAGAGCTTCAGGGTCCAGGTACAACAAGCCTTGTAAATGTTATGTAAAAAAAATAGTATATATTTACTGTATATACATTTAAAAAGTTTGGACACTAACAAGTGTCCTGATCCGCCACCCACTCCAATGGCCACTTCTTTCCACTGTAACACAAAAAGGAAATATATACTTAGGTGTTTTGGTTATGCAGATAAAATACAGACACATTGAGACACACAACTGGAGTGCTGTATTGTTTTCCAACAACTGTGTTGCAGTGGATTTTCATTAAATCACAGTAGGCCAATTATAAGATGTTGTAACAGTTATGTGATTATAGTATGGTACTCATAACAGAAGCCTGTTCACATCATTGATCAACTCCTGGTTTTTGTAGACTAGGAGGAACAGTCAATCTCATCTGTCTATGTTTCAGGTTTTGCAGAGAGGACTATTATTATGTTTTGGCCAGGCCCTATTTCCTACAAGAAGCATAGTGCTTGGAACTGCAGCAGATAAAAGTACACAGAGTAAGGTAGAGAGAAGTATACAGTAGGTGACAGAACATGTAGCAATGTAGCAATGTTAACTTTAATTTGAGTTATCCTGGCATGTTTAATGAGTCCAGAAAAGCACACAAATCAGTGACAAACCATGAAGTCACCAAAGGTCAACTGGGCTCCAGCTTGGGAATGCAATGTCTGCAGCAGTGCTACATGCAGAGAGTTCCATTGGGGGAGAAAAGGCTGAATAATCATTGTGTGAACTTGTGTGGCTTCATTTGTATTTTTTCCACATCTTTACACTAAGGAGACCTAAGACCTTCACAGTCACTTCAGAGTATTTCAGCACTGAATTTTTTGTTTGGGCATAATATTTGCGTGATTTCATGGAACAAAACTGGATTGTTGGTGTGCATGTAAATTTAGTCAGTGTAATGCCAAGTACGATACACAGTATATATATTAAGTGTCTTAGTAAGGTGTTGGGCCACCAAGAGCCACAAGAAACTGCTTCAGTGAACTTTGGTATAGATCGTACTACTACAAATCTCTGGAATTATACTGGAGACATTGAAGTAATGAGAAATCATACATACCAGAGTTGGCATGGCTCCCACTCTACTTGCTTCATCATTTGGCCCTGCAAAATAGTGACACTTTTTTCAGTGTCAGATCTTTGCAAGACATTACAGATACACCATACTCTTGAACACTTTTTGCCCTTATCAGCTGCAACATTCTGTAACTTGGGACTTTCCAGAAGTGGTGAAGTTAAGAGATTGCTTTTATGTCCAATGTATGAAGAACCAGCCATGAAGCGCAGGAAGTGCCCCATAAGTAATTAATCTTCTTTTAGTCTTGCTTCCCTTTTCCCTGTTTGGTGGTGCACCTAACATCCATCTCTCCTAAACTCATAACAAATATACTTTTTCATTTCTAAGAGACAAATTAGTCTCCTGCCGAACAGAGTAACACTTCAATTAAAAGCCAAGTTGAACAGCACAACCAAATCAAAATCAGGTTACAGGAAGGGCGGGAGGGTGTGTAGTGTCTGAGTGGGATTATAACCTTGACAACTTTGTATTTTACAACCCTCTTCACAGGGTAAAAATCCTGGCTCCCTGTCACTGTGTGTGGGCATTCTGAAAGGAAAAAATATGAAATAGTAACACTACACATAACAGTTTATAGAATGATAAGAGGATATTGAGATAGGAGGGGTTATACTTATACATGGACATATCGCCCAAACCTTATAGGACACAGCCACTTAAAGATGCAAATATAGCCTTCATGAAGACTCACAACTATTAATGTCAATTCAAATGTTTAGATTTACACACATTTTCAATCAGTTCATAACACACCTTTCCTTTGATGTGACACACTTCCATCTGTTAATTACAGGAAAACATTTCAAGTATGTAAAAATGAATTTAAAAATGACTACCACATAAACAATAAACTTTGACAGTTTATCATGGCGACGGACCATTAATTTGTCAAAGCTTATTTTCATAACTCGCCAATTCAATCAAGTCTATTTGTCACTCTGCTTTTAATTTTTAACGGACCCATTTTTTTCCATTGGTTTAGAGATGTGATTTTAGAAAACGAGTTTACCATGAGGGCTTGTGATTAAAGGTTTCTTCATCTGGGATCAAACGCAGCACACGTTGAGCACTTGATACATTAACTATGCATCATGGGTGAATTATCCCTTTAAGGATTAACAGGCTCTGCCATTGAAATTAAACATTGTACTGTTGATGGTATTGTCAAGGGCGAACTCTATGTAGAAAGATAAGGCTGGGAGCAGCCATTATGTTTGTATGGACAACACACACTTGAGAGCTACAGCAGTTCAGTGATGTACGCGCGCTGCTCAGCGCTCACACAACGCTTCCAGTCTCTATCTGTATATAAAGTAGTTGAAACTAGCTCCCCCTCCAGCAGCTACAACAGTGACATGCTACTTACACACTGATGCTTTAGTAATAATCTAATGATGTCATCAATCGAACCACTTTCATATATTTTAATATTATTTTTCTCTCCCAGAACTGTTATTACTTCATGCTGTCTGTCCACGTCAGAAATCAAATGATTTTTTTTAATTGCTCTCAATGGCTTCGCTCATAAGAGGTCACGGATAGGGGAGAGGGACAAGGAGACACAGTACTGTTTCACTATGGAGCTAACATAGCATATTTTAATAATTGTGTTGCACCCAGTCAGTTTTATGGGTTTGTTGTCATTCTGACAGCAACAACACTACAGGGTAACCAGGGTAACAAGGCTACCTTGAGTAAACTGTTGAGCATACATGCTTCAGCATGCTACACAACAGTGGTGCACTGGCAAAACGTTCTGGTGAAACTCGTTCTATAGAATTAATGTTCTGCACGTCAGAGTAAGTGGATTATTAAACTCAGTTTTGACAGTAACTGTTTGGGTCACCAAACATGTTCGTTGTACGACTGTAAGCACCGAACCGTAACATCCATACTGTGACGGAATACACATACCTACATATAAACATGTAGGCGTACTACTTATTGCCCTGATTCGTGATACAGCTCCTTTTCTCCTTACCTTTTTCAAAACAACCTGGGGAGGCTGCTGGAAATCCTCCTGGGGAATGGGGTCTCTTCAGTAGTCCAAGCAGTGGTCCAGCGGGAGCTGCCGGGGCCAGCGGTGGTCCAGCGGGAGCTGTAGGGGCCACTGGTGGTCCAGCGGGAGCTGCAGGGGCCACTGGTGGTCCAGCGGGAGCTGCAGGGGCCAGCGGTGGTCCAGCGGGAGCTGCAGGGGCCAGCGGTGGTCCAGCGGGAGCTGCCGGGGCCACTGGTGGTCCAGCGGGAGCTGCCGGGGCCACTGGTGGTCCAGCGGGAGCTGTAGGGGCCACTGGTGGTCCAGCGGGAGCTGCAGGGGCCAGTGGTGGTCCAGCGGGAGCTGTAGGGGCCACTGGTGGTCCAGCGAGAGCTGCAGGGGCCAGCGGTGGTCCAGCGAGAGCTGCAGGGGCCAGCAGTGGTCCAGCGGGAGCTGCAGGGGCCATTGGTGGTCCTGCAGGATCTAGTGGGGTCCAGCCTTCATTGGAGGAGTACTGAATTAGTAGTAATAGTGTGATCCATTTATCATTATTATTATTATTGATATAAACAGATGTTACCTACTGGCTGATGCGTTGCAACAAGAGACAAATATAAAGGTACTACCAAACACTAGTGATTTAACAGAATCTTCCCAAGACCGTGTGTCAAGTGATGGAGATGACTGAGATAGTCTTGTATGTATTCTGACAATTGCTGGGAATAATGGCATTACAATAAACGGCGTTACTAACGGCGTTACTTCTTTTTAGTAACGGGTAATCTAACTAATTACTATTTCCATCGTTACAACGCTGTTACCGTTACCGACTATCAAATGTGGCGCGTTACAAACTGAAGCTGATCATTGAAGCTGTTGTCATCTGACTCGGCTCTCAGCCACCGGAGCTGCAGAGCTGTTTTACTTTTTTATTCTTTTTTAGCTTGACGAGGGAGGAGAGAGGGGCGGGAAAACCGCATAAGTGATGGTGATTGGCTCTCTAAGGTAGAGTGAGAGTTTGTAAGCCAATCAGAGGCAGTGTTCAGTTTACACACAAACCACACATGCACACAGCAGCCTCGCACACACAAACTAGCAGAGGTGAGATGCAGCAATGGCGAGTGTGGAGGGAAAGTTGGCGTTTTCAAAGTAGAAGTACAGGCACTACTATAATGTCTTTTGTCTACGTCCGTTGTAAGCAGCTCTGATCTAATGAAGTACTGCAGCGGCACATGCTTCTACAAAACTAGTCAGGTGTGGCTAACGTGAGCTCCACTAACAAAGAAGGACACGGAGCTGTCCAAGCAGCTACAGCTGGATTTTTTTGCTCCAGCTTCACAATAACTTGACACAGACTGAACTGAATGCAATGATAGACAGGTATGTTGTTGAGAACTCGCTCCTGTTATCAACAGCTGGCTCAGACTCCTTCAGAGCCTCACTGGCAAAATATCGGGGAGAGCAGGAGCCGGTCCGCCATGCAGGAAGACATTTTCTAAATACATGGATGCCAAGTAGCTAAAATGAATGCCGAGCTCAAAAGGGGCAATAATTAAAAGTAACGCAATAGTTACTTTTCCTGGTAACTAGTTACTTTTATAGTGGAGTAATTCCATTACTAACTCAGTTACTTTTTGGAAGAAATAACTAGTAACTATAACTAATTACTTTTTTAAAGTAACATGCCCAACACTGTAAGTGACCAATTATTCTACTGGAATTGTATAATTAAAACTATAGCATAGCTAATTACCTTGTCTCATAATTCACTTTCAAGGTGCTATATTGGCATGAAAGTTCAAGAAACAATGTTGCAAAAGCATCAATATTCTGTTACATATATTCAGAAATTTAATTATTTTCATCATATATTCCCAGTTGTGTTTGTCTGAACATTTTTACCTTGAATGACGACATCATATAGATCCTTCATCCGTTGCAGACATGTACTGGATGTCTCCGTGAGTTGGCAACAGGGAGCCAAAACCTCTGACACCCAGGCATTCGGTCTTTTTGCAGGCTTGGACAAAAAAAGAATCGCCCTCACACCCAGAGCCTGCAATTTTTCAAGCTAAAAAAAAGGACACACAAACAAAAAATAATAAAATGTAAATGTATGTAGCTACATTTGGAAACTGAACTGCATGAAAACAACAAAAGCATACCAATATATAGGCTTCATCCTGGATGTGGGAAGCTGTCCGGTTTTTTTGGTGGGTGTGGACCCAGTTCTCCCGCTTCAAGTTGAACTTTTCCATTTTTTTTTAAGCCTAAGCTTATGTGGCTGCTCAGCTTTGCAATTTTTGCAGGTTTTGCAGGCCACATTTAATTGAGTCCCACAAGACACACAGTTTCTTGTGGTCGATCCCTGGCCTGGCATTTCTATCACAGATAGAATAAGAGAGACACAAACAGTTTATAAGAAATACTTCTTTCACTCAAACAAACCATGTTAAGTGAGAGAAGGAGT
Source organism: Sparus aurata (assembly GCF_900880675.1). Taxonomy (NCBI): domain Eukaryota; kingdom Metazoa; phylum Chordata; class Actinopteri; order Spariformes; family Sparidae; genus Sparus; species Sparus aurata. The sequence goes on from NC_044199.1 coordinate 23,816,034, forward strand.
TGAAACTATTTAAAACTTACTTGAAGACTGTGGCGCTTCTAGGAGAGAGATAAAAAAAAATGTGTGTGTGTGTGTGAGACAGAGAGAGAGAGAGAGAGAGAGAGAGCGAGAGAGAGAGAGAGAGAGAGAGAGAGAGAGAGCAGCAGTAAGAGGACAGTGTTGAAGTGGCTCTTAAAAGAGCCGTTGGTTTAATGAAGGGGTGTACAGTAGAGGAGTTGGTGTAGGTAAAAGGGATGTGGTGGGAAATGACAAGCTGTTGGACAAAGCAGAAAACAACGTGGTCATAAATACAGAACTGTAATAAAATGTAAAGAACTTGCAAATGTGCTATTCAACATGTGAACTGCATGATTGTTAGCAAAATGAAGGGCAGTTGTTTGGACAAAAGAAATCTACTAAACTGAGGTGAATTCAATTCATCATTAATATGCAGTCACTACCACCTCTATTGATTGAATAATTTGCCAGTTGTCAAACAGACAGACGCACGCACACACACGTAGACTAAAAAATAAAATAAATCAATATATGACGTGACCTGATGAGAACGATCGCTAAAAATAGGCTATAGGTATATCGTTTTGCTAGGACAGCACTGACCGGTCTGTAATAGATGCTGATGTTCATCATGTTGATCAGCATATTACAGACATATTACAGACGGGTCAGTGCTGTTGTAAGTTTGCAATATAGCAAATTACTACCGTGAATGTATTTTAATATAGATCACTACTCAACTTAACCCTTTCAGTTAGCTGTAAAGCTAAAATAGCGAACTCCGTAGCATAACGATATTCCCTAATTGAATTTAGCATTAATACATTTCAGCTCTGTAATGTGACGCTTAATTAGTAGTTAACATGACAACACTCACAGGCAACCTCAAATATTTAAAACAAAAGCCAATAATAAAAAAGTAAAATATGAATTAGCCATGTGTCATTAGCTTACCTGACAAGGAGGGAACTTGGGATACTGTATGATTCTTTTCCTCTTTCCTCCGGGCAAAGTTGTTGGCATTGAGTAAAGATCGGATTAGTGCCCCCTGCTGGCACTGCGCTTTCATACAAGCGTGTACTTGTCACGCCTGAGAGAGGCACAGCGTGACACTGACACGGTGGACCGACGTGGACCAGCGGGCGTATTTCACGCTTTGACGTGATACTGAGTTGCACATATATATATATATATCAGTGGCGGCTGGTGACTGAAAAAATTGGGGAGGACAGGAGGAAAACCAGTCCACGGTGTCATATTATTTTACAAGAATTCTTTAAAAAACCTTTTCATTAAATGGCTAATATATAAGACAAAAAAATAATCAAATTTGTATTCTTTCCGGGATTCGAACCCCAGTCACCTGTATGATAAACAACTGCGCTACACCGTGTACTACCTTAGCACTCAACATTTACATTTCACGACAGTGACTTTGTTGCTACTCTGTATTGTGTGCTCTGTAACTGTGTTGCTGTCCCGGTCGTGCCGCTAACGTTATGTCCTCCAGCAGGCTCCTCGCTATCCTTCTTCCTCCCTCCAGCAGGCAGCCTGGCCCTGTTGCTGTCCTCCTCGGAGAGACGCTGAAGCTCAGTTTCTCTCCCTCTCTTGGGGTCGACAGAGAAACATCTAGCGGCTGCTTCTCCCGAGTTTTCCTCTGCAAATTTTACGACAGAAAGTTTGAATTTGAAGTTGTGCTTTTTATTTTTTGCTGCACCGGAGCCATCCCAGCGGGCACCTTGAGGTCAATTTGACGTTGAAAATTAGTCAAGATTTTGACTACCAGCATAAATAGCTTACAGGAGCTTTGACATCCTTATGGTTGTAAAGAGGTTCAACAAAGGGATCGATCCCACATCGGGTTACTGCGTTATATATTTTATATCAAACCAACGTTGCTGCTCTTTTTTATGCTTTAGGGATGACAGACAAAAGACTGTCAATCTGCAACTATTAAACTTTCAAACTGAATATTCAATGGACAAAATACATCTAAACTGACATCAGCTGAAGTCACGCACATTCGCCCCATGGGACGGGAAAAAAAATGAATGGGTGTCAATTTTCTGGTCCGAGTCGTTGGAGTCCAGATATGTTGTTTGTGGATTTATTGATTTTTTTCTTTGCACGAAAAAACTGCATTTAAATTCACAAACAATCATTGATATAGGCTATTGAGATTTATTGAATTTCTTTGATTTGATCTTTGGTTTGATTCAGAGTATTTGACTCATTCTCACTGTAACATCTCTTCATACTCCATCAGCTGAAACAAAACACTGGAACGCTGGCTTAAATTTGTGTAGAAAAACACTTTAAGGGTATTAATCTTATTAATAATATTAATTAATTCATAATAACATTTTGATTAATGTATTATATTATAATCCATTAATTAAATAAATGATTATAAATATTAAATACAAATAATATATTGATATAAGAAAAAATAAACAAAACATTTGTTTTATGTTATTTATCTAATAATATATAATAGTTCAATATTAATCAATTGATATTGTTAATTAAGTGTTCTAATTAACATCATTTTTTTTTAATGTGTTATATTTTAATACATTCATAAAAAATATATATAAATCATGAAATGCAGGGATCGTCCGGAGTCGAATATGCGAACAGCGCATATGTGTCTGTGTCAAGTGCACAGTGCACAGATATCAGCCATCTCATTTGACCAATCACCTCGGATACAGATGACAGGCACACAGGAGGACTCTGATTGGACAGTTGTGACTGCATCTATTTTTGGCCTTAATATAAACCACTGGTCCGGCCCAGCGCTGCTGCTCGATACCCTTTGACCTCATCATAGGTAAGTACGTGTCATATCTGACATTAGCATACTGAACTAGTTAATAAAAGTTGATTTTATTGAAGCTAGGTATTACTATCTCTCTCATAATCACAATTACTTTGAAAAATAAATGTAATTGTTTATGGTCGGTCTGTTTAAGCAATATTAATCCGGAGGTACTTGGCTGCGGATTACCGAGTAGTGGAGCTGTTAGCTCAGCTCTGGGTAGCCATGCAAACTGCCGTTAGCTCCCGATGTGAGCTAACGGCGCTACCCGGCTCTGCTATATAAAACATTAGGCCGCACTCTAAGCTAACAGCGGTGACTTTGCTTTTTGGCCTTTGTTCTGTCGCGGCGCGAACGGTAGCCATTTCCTCTCCCGGTGCGAGCTAGCGGCGCTACTCGGCTGGTAACTGTTATCTAAAACATTAGGCCGCGCTCTAAGCTAACAGTGGTGACTTTGGTTTTTGGCCTTTGTTCTGTCGCGGCGCGAACGGTAGCCATTTTCTCTCCCGGCGCGATGTAACGGCGCTACTGGGCTCTGGTAACTGTTGTCTAAAACATTAGGCCGCGCTCTAAGCTAACAGCGGTGACTTTGTTTTTTTGGCCTTTTTGTTCTGTCGCAGCGCGAACGGTAGCCATTTTGTCTCCCGACTTTATTTCTTATCTATCTACTTATTCAGTTTGTGGCTAGTATTTAATACTCCCTTCTGTCCGCCAACACGTTTCTCCTTGTGTTTGTTTGTCTGTGATAAAATCTGATTATCTGTGGGTTTTTTTTTTTTTTTTTATGTAGTTAAAAAAAATCATACTTTTTATGATGCACGTTTACAACCTGCCTTGATTAAATAGAAAAGGAAGCATTTTCATACATGACTATTTTTGCTTTTGGTAATAAATGTGCATTCAGATGTTGATAAAATCCTGTACATTTGATGCAGTTAATGTCATTTTTACTTGTGTGGTATATTGTCATAGTATGCTATTATTTAGTTTGTCAGAATATTAATTTTTCGCGTCATAAGATGCGAAAAACTTAAATTTCCTACACATACCTGCAAACTTGTAGCTTTTCTGCGACAATCGGCGTTTTCTTGGTCAATTGGGTCATTCATGTGAATCGCTAGGCTTTTTTTTTGTTTTAGCTTTCCATTGTTTTTCGTCATGGGGCAAAGCACACAGCCCACTCTTGCGATTTCCCGGTGGGGAATTGTCTAGTTATTCATCCTCCCGCTCTTTTTTCGGCACTTTTCTTGTGCTGCGCTGTTGAGCAAAAAATATATCAAATATGCGGCTTGATCGGACTCGGTATGCTATTATCTTTCTCTCAAATATTAATTCTTCGTCGTAAGACTATAAATGGATAGATCTTTCTTGTCATTCAAAACATATGAATGAAATTTCATTGCATCTGTCATCTATCTATTATTTATCTATCATCAGCTATCTATCATCATATATCTATCCATCCTTGTGGATGTTAGAAATCCAAACTCCAAAGTTGTCCCTTTCAAAATAACGCGTGTGTGTGCATATTTAAATATAATGTATGGAAAATTATTTCTTCAGACAACTCAAATGATGAAGATGGTGGAGCCGGCGTTCGAGGTTAGTCCTGTTCTTTATCTGTTAATCCTGGAAGACTGGTCAATAGCCAATAGTGTGCCACCCCCCCCAAGTCCCAAAAGAAAAATCACAGCCTTTGATTTTAAATGATTTAGGCATTCCCAACTTTTACCTTGTTTCTGTTTGTCTGTAGAGTTTATATTTCATCATTGGATGTAGTTTAATGTGGTTAAATGTGTGAAAATGTCTTTCTGGTGTGGTGTTGGTTTATTTGTGAAAGTTACAAGTATCACAGTGAAGAGTTTTGCTTCCTTGTTTTTGACACTCCACTCACAGCAACAGAAACATATTGTATGAATAAGTAAAAAGTTGCTATACTTCCATGTAACCTGGCCTGACCTTAATGTTTTTTTGTTTTGTTTTTTCTTTTCTATGTTTTTGTAAAACTTTTATATAATCAGACCCCAGGAATAATGGCAGCAGTGGAACTGAGGTTAATGGGGATCACAATAAAGTAATAACCTCGATTTAATAGCATTTATGTGTATGTGTTTGACAGAGTCCTTACAAATAAGATCATGGCAGGACTGGACGGTGGTGGTGGCAAGGGTGCCTTTTAGAAGAATGATCCTGTGGAAGGTCATGATTGGTAAGTAGAATTTCTTTTTTTGCACGACCTAGGATTTTGACATACGGTACTTGCCATATGTTGCTGAAATAAGTTATTTTGATAAATGTTTGATCCTCAAACAAAAAACTGACTTTACTCAACACTTGTAAAATGTCCTTTTTTCAGATGCCATTCAGAAGTCGCAGCCTGGAGCCAGTGAGGCTGCCATTGAGTTAGGGATGGGGACCTATCTGCGGTCAGCGCCTGATCGAAAAGGTGGTGGTGGCCGCAAGACCACTGAACCTGATGCATAGGCGCACTGATTTGTTGGTATTGTTTTGATATTATTTGTTTGTTGATATTAAGTTGTTTGCAAAAGTATACAATAAAATGTTTTGTTCATACATGTACGCTTGATCATTGAGAGAGAATCCCATGTGGGAAACTATTGTAGTTCAGTTTTTAATCCTGATGAAGATCCTGTGAGACCAAGTCTAGATTAAGCCAATTCTGTTTGCAATACAAGATGGTGTGTGTGGGATCTTTCCATCTGTGCATTTTAATTTTCTTTTTTTTTTCCGCAAAAGCTTGACATTGAAACGATGTCAAAATGACATCAATATCATGATTTGGCTGAAAGTTTAAAGAACCTTAACATTGAAACGATGTCAAAATAACATCAATTTCATCATTATTTGACATCAATCAAATTAATGTCAAAGTTTGACATGTTGTTTTACGTTTTTGACCAAATCAGGATGCAATTTTGATATCAATGTTTGATGTCATCTTGATGTTATATTTACATCGGATGCCCGCTGGGATGGCGATCATCAGTGTGATACTGACTGACAGAAAGCAGCACAGCACAGGAAAAAGGCGAAGAAGAAATGACGTGCAGTGTCAGTGGTCACGTCTCCTTCTTTAATAAAAAACAATAATTAGACCCGACATTTATTTGGAACCGGCGGTTATTTATCAAAATATACACCTGAATCCGGCGTTTAAAGTCACCTGACGTTTTCACAAGCAGGATGCTTCCATTGAAAATCCATTAGAGGGCACCAGCAAGTCACAGTCCGCAGCCACGCAGTAATGGCGGCAGGCAAGATGGCGGCGCCCATAGATTTCGCCCCGGATTTGTTTATAAATGTGAGAATGAAATTTAGGAACTGTTATTGGACCAACCTGCTGTCAATCTTGCATTCTGTCTTAGCCAATCATAGATCAGCATGAAAAAATCCTTAATGCACTGAGTGAATGGAAGGAGATCCCTCCCACGGAGGACAGAAGCCCTCCGTCCTCCTCTAGCCTCACCTTCCTGCCCCCTGCTCCTCTCACAGACTGCTCTGTCTCCTCCGTCTGCAGCTGTCGCTGTTGAACCGTTTTAAGTGGATTTTCTTCCAAAGAAGAAACTTTTTTATGATATTATATATTTATATATATATATTTATATATATATATGTATGTATATATATATATATATATATGTATGTATATATGTATGTATATGTATATATATATATATATGTATTATCTGTGTAATATATATATGTTTATTATATGTGTATATATATGTATTATATAGTGTAATATATA
>NC_044199.1:23822820-23919490 GCF_900880675.1 Sparus aurata
ATATATATGTATATATAGGATATATCTAGTGTATATATATATATATATATATATACACATATATATATATTTATATATATATGTATATATAGATATATGTATATATAGATATATGTATATATATATATATATATATACACATATATATGTAGTTCATATTTAGAGACAACAGAATGTGACAGCTTTGTCACAATAACAACTTCAAATTTGGATATTTTGTAATTGCTTCACTTCAAAACGGTCACACAGTGGCGCATCAAGAGTAGATGAATAGCCTAAATGTTGTCTTACTGTAAATGCTCATGTTCAGTTTTCCTTGTAATGTCACCATTAGATACATTTGAACTTTGTCTATCTGGTACACTATAGTAAGTCTTGCCCAATAACAATACAATACAATTGCAGCAGTTATTAATTATTATGATGACAACTGTGCTTAGGTGCATGATTATATCACAGCTGAGGGGAATTTGCTGACTACATTTAACAAATAAGCATAGCTAGATGATGCATTTTCTTATAGCAACATTATTCACAATGAATGAAATATATTTCACTGAATGAATGAAATACATTTCACTGAATGAATAAAATACAATAATCAGAACAAATGACTGAATCAGATGCCTTGTCCCGCTGCACCATCTCATCACACGCAAAATAGCTCAGGATAATTATTTGTATTGTTAATGTGACGGGAACAGAAAGGGTTAATAAGAGTGGATAGTACAGGTAACACTGGACACAGCAGTTAACCACTTCTCCATCATCACCCTAAGCTGACAGAACTGAGCAGTTTATTGACGACATCTTTCAGGGTTGTTGTGTTAGATGAAGGATTTCATAGGTTTATTCATGTTGACTATCTCATAGGTGCGGCCACACGGCTGCTACTTATCTGAAAGTATTTGATATTTGAGTAGAAAAGAGGCACAGGTGCTTATGGATTTGGAAATTCATCGAAACACACGTCATATACGTCAGCGTAGATGAGAGCCAATTAGGGCAAAGTCCTGATGTCATGAAGGTGGGTCTAGGATCGCGCAGTACCTGGAGAGCAACTGCGCAACTGCTCTGCAGCCACCTTGCTCCCGCGATAACTTAAGGTCATGTGACATCGGATGCGGAGCAGAAACCACTCCCATCCAGGTCATCGTGGACACATTTTAACCAGCATGCATCATGATTTAGGCAGCGCTGCGCAGCAGTAACGTTTTTTTTTGTTTTTTTTCCCGATTCTTTATTTAAATTCATCACCAATGACAAACAAACAATACTGAACATGGGGTACATACATTCGACTCAATTAGAGGACCCAAAGGCTTTGTGGAGAAAATGAATAAATAAAAAAATAGAAGGGGATAAATAAAAAATCACAATGAGGATCTCAAGGCTCTGTAGAGAGCTACAGTCCGGATGGCCTTCCTGTTCGTTAGTCCTGTTAATGTTTCAAAGTATATCCTCATTTCATTTTTAAATTGGTGTATATTGGGTTTTCTTTCAGTCCATTTGCATTTATGTACATAAAATCGTCCAAATAATATAAAAAGGTTTAACAGAAATACATGACTTTGGTCCATAACTTTTTTCTCAAAGTAAAAAATAACATCCCTTTTTTGCAGGTTGATCTTAATCCCACATAGCGATTCAAACATATTTTCAACATCAATCCAGAAGAACTTTACATAGATACAATCATAAAATAAATGTACAATCGTTTCTGTCTCAATTTTACAGAATACACAGGAATCAGAGAGATCAGGTCTGTATTTTTTTAGAAAATGGTTTGTTGGGTAAATTAGGTGTATCATTTTATAATGAACATCATTCACTCTATTGTTGATCAAATATTTTTTATAGTAAATCCATACCAATTTCCAGTTAATTCCATCAAAAAGACCATTCCAATAACTTTTGGCACGAGAATTAATAGAGCATTGCAACATATGTCTAAACAATTTATTACTGCATTTTTATCTTTAACATTGATGCCATTCAGCAGGATATCAGTCTTCAACATTGGTTGTTCATTAAACACATTGCTGCCTTGTAATAGTCTTAAGAAGCATGTTGATATCGCATCAAACACTATACAATATTCTCGTGCCGGTATTGGAATACGGAAGGTCTTTAAAGGTCCCATATTATGCTCATTTCTGCTTCTTAACATGGTTCCTTGAAGTCTAAATGGAATGTTAGTAACATGCTTTGGTCGAAATAAGCTGAAGGATTGAGCACAGCAGGGTTCTTGAAACACCAGTTTCACAGCCCTGCTCCAGGTGGCCTGTTTCAGTGCCTTTCCCTTTAAATGCTAATGAGCTACTGCGCGCCGCCTACGGTGCCGCCCACTTCTTCCTGCCTGCGGAAGACGTGAGGACGGCATCATGTGACCATGGCAACGGCGGAGTTTCTGGAAGTAATGGCCGCCGGACAACAATAGGCTCCAGAAGAAAGTAAGAACGAACATTGATTCTTCTCATTGGTTAGTAGTTAAGTTTGTTACCTCGACGTTACTTTTATGTTACTGCAGACTAACGAAAGTTGTACGAGCTTACTGGCCGTCTGCCCCGTGTTGTTTCAAATAACAGCCCCCTTCTCCTGCCTCAAGTGTTTACATCACAAAGCTTAGCCAAACCTCGGCTGGTGTTTACTGCTGTCCAGTTAAAGTAACGCGGATGCAATTTAGCAATAGCAGTTACAAGAGAAAAGCGTGACCGTATATTATTATTTACCTTTATGTAGCCAGGTACGTTGCTTGAGAACCTGTTTATTTGTAGTGACGACCTGTAATTAGCTACTGCCAGCAATTTTCAAGTTTTCAATAAGCCACAGTTGCCCCCCATCACCTCTCTACCAGCAGAATTGTTTTTTTTTTTACCAGTTACAACGGTTTATAAACTTTAGATATATTATCAAAGAAAAAATGCGACATGATTAGCGATTATAGTTTCCAGTGAATAATAAAAATTCTGCATAAAAGCAGGTGTTCCTGTGGCAATTGTGTACAAATGCCTACATAACCTGAGAATATCTGCTGTATGGAAATACCACAATTAAGTGTGAACACTGGGCAAACATGGTTGTCATTTTTCTGTCTCTCTTTTCTCTAATCTATCGTAACTCACTTACCTTTCATAATTTCTAGGTTAAACGAAGACTACAGCATCTTCCTGAGACACCATCATGCATGGTGGACCCTCCTGGCCTGTAACGTGTCTGCCTGAATGTATCTGCACTGCAGAATGCACTGAACATTTATCGGACAGACTATGGACCTTTACGTCTGAGGGGAATAGTGCAGTAAGCTTTTAGTCACATAAATACTATTAATTTATCGCAAAAGTGTTATGATGAAAAGTACATAACTGATTCCTCTATCTTACATTGCTTGTGGTTCATCTTTTACTTATTACCATGAAAATTACATATCAAACAATGAAAACACAGAACAGTCAGGAAAGATGTTTTATTGTAAGAAACATATGTAAACATGTGTTGACATGAATGAAATAATAATAAGAAAATAAATATCTGAAGTGAAACAGTTTGACTTTATATATTAACTTCAATATCAATATGAAAATAATAACAAAAAAAAGTATCTAGTTGCCATGGGTGTAAACATTCAGTGCTGACTTTATATTGAATTGTGTTCAGCCAATATAGCCTACAGAAGCTTTGTAAGCTGGTGCTGGGGCTCTCTGGGGTGGAGAGTGAGAGTTGTGCTGCCTGTCTGTGTGGTCCAAGAGGTCTTCAGGGATTATTAGTTTCAGCACCTCTTTCACATATGGGGCAGGGTCCTGGAAAACCTTCACGAGAGCAGGTCCAACAGTGCATCACCTCAGTCTGCAATGCAATAAACAAATATGTATGTTTACAGGAAAATTGCAGTAGAACCAAAAAGCCTTGTGCTGCAGTGTTGTAAAGTTTCTCTTATTTCTCCTAATTACTGCTTATTTATACATTCTCCTTATTATTTATTTTGAAAACCATCTTAAAATAATTCAGATTTTAAGTTTTAAGTGTTTGTGTTCAACCTTTTGTGTGATGCCTGTGTGTCCATGTTTATTTTAATTTGAGAGGTTCAAATAAAAGATTGTAAAACTTACGGAATGTCGCCTCTGTCTACACGGGTTTGGCTCTGCACTCTCCCTTCCTTCCTGGACTTTGGAAAGCTCAGTTTGAAAAGAGGATCTCCTGATGATGTGGTAGCTTGTCCTCTATCAGCCTTCTCACTGTAATGCAGTGCAGCCAGGTAGAGTCTTAAACAGTAAAAAGACAATAAAACATGAAAACAATTGCAAGAAATGGGCAAACAATTTAAAATGTTCTCAACAAGTAATCACAGTTTAATTATCCTGCACAGAATTCCCAGATATGGATAGGAGTAACACATGACAGCACTGTTACAGTATAATTCAAGCACTAAAGGCTGCAACGCCTTATGTTACTCTAACCTGACCTCTTTATTTCAGTAACGAGTAATCTAATGCGTTAACATTAACAAACAAGTGATCAGATTAAAGTTATTTATTCAAGTCACTGTGCATTAGAATTATTTTGGTCATTTTCCTTAGTAAAAATATATATTCTTGCTTTCTTCTTGCGTCTCGGGGAGTGATGTCACGTACGTCTCAAGTCACGTTTTTACCATGAGGATAACTCACATGTAACACCACGCAGCAACACAAAAATGGAGGGAGGAGAGAGATGCGCGTTTTTCTAGCTGTTATTAAAAACAAAAAAGCACAAATACTTGGTCAAGGGCCCAGTCCGGCCCGGCCCGTCCGAGGATAGCGGCGGGCTCGGGCAGAGAATCTAAACTCTGTGTAGCACTCAGCAGTACACTCGTTTTGCCCTGGCCTATGCCAACATATTCCAGCTTAGAAAACGTTTTCAAATGCATTATTTCACAAAATCCTGAAAATTTAGACCCGGTGGAGGGTGTGTGTATGTACCGCTTGACCGACCGGGTCTCTGGGTTTGCATGTGGAGACCGTGTTGATCGCGAACTAGCTCGCGGTTAGCATTAGCTTGGAAGATCGCGGTTAGCGTTAGCTGGTACTATGTGACACTGCTTGGTTAGTTCGTGTAAAATTGCTAAATAAAAACAGCTAAATACTTGCACATGCAGACATTTCCCTAGGACACGCATTACATAATGTGCAAGATCAGAAATGTAATACACAGAGTGATTCTGCTGTAGCACTAACTTGTGTGGTCAGAGAAGCTAACGTTAGCGGTTAGCCGCTAACCATACCTTGTTCTCAATGGTAAAACACACAGTACATCAGGCACGAGTTCAGCCTTATCTACAGGAACACACAGCACATTATTTGTATACTTACATGTCACTGGTCTGCAAGTATTCCTTTGAGTACAAGTCTGCCGACTACTCCTGCCTTGTACTGGCCCAAGTTGGTGAAACAGTCAGCGTCAAAGTGGTTCACACACACCAACAGTTTTTTGCCAACTTCAGCTGGGACATTGCTCTCAAAAATAAATTCAGTCCATGCAGCTCTTTTGTCCTCTGCAGCTGGGAGACGATGAAGTGTTTTGTGCTGGTCCTTGCAACCAACAACAGCGCACTTCTCCTTGAGCTTGGACATGGTGATTTCAATAGCGTAATGGCGGATCTCCGAGACGGTAGCTGTACCTGGTGGGTGGAGACACCGTGCGGTGAAGGGAGGGGCAGTGGGGTAGCCATATGCAAATGAGTGGCCGTCGACGTCGACAGCCGCAGCAAATTTGACTAGTGTATCTGGAAACTGCAGGCAGGACCCCTTTAGAAATCTGTATCTCACTCAAAAAAGCACGGATAGTCTTTTTTCAAAGTTTCTAGGTGTGTGGCAGCACCATGGACCCACAATAACACCCCAAATACCAGAAAAAGTCAGTTTTTCATAATATGGGACCTTTAAAAATCGGGAGTTTATTTATGTCAAAATCACATTTGAGAAGAAATTCTGTACCACCTATTTTTTCAAAAATAAGATTGGGAAATAAGTACCATAATTTATCTTTATTTTGGATGTAATGTTTAATCCAGTTCACTTTAAAGACTATGTTAGATGAATGAAAGTCCAGAATATTTAATCCTCTTTGACATTCTGAATTACATAACACACTCCTGTTTATGTAGTGAGACTTGTTTTTCCATAGAAAGTTGAATAAGGTAGAATCTATTTTTTTTTTTTCAATTGAGTTGGGTACATCTAATACTTTCGCTGGATAAACAAGACGTGATAAACCTTCAGTTTTGGACAAAAGTACCCGACCTTTGAGTGATAAATCCCTCACGAGCCACATGTTAAATTTATTTTTAATTTTTGGAATAAGGGGTTGGAAGTTTGACTCTATTCTGTTTGTTTGATGTTTACAAATATTTATTCCTACATATGTTACTTCCTCTTTAACAGGAATACCTTCAATTTCCGCTGAATGAATATTGCCATCTTTAAGAGGAAAAAGGGTGCACTTTTTAATTTTAGAGTTAGACCTGTCACTTTAGAGAACAGATTAAGACAATTTATGATTTTCTTAATCTGCATTTCGTCCTTTAAAAAGATAGCAGTATCATCAGCCAGCTGGCAACATTTAATTTCTTTACCTAAAATTTGAATACCTTGAAAGGAATCATATATATATGTAGGGCCATTGTTTGCATGACCAAAAGAAACAAAAAAGGGGCTGCTGGATCTCCTTGTTTTATACCCCGAGAGATGTTGAACCTGTGAGTGGTCCCCCATGGAAGTTTAACTGAGCTGTTGCACTCACTATATAAAGTTTGTTTTGCCCTTTTAAAGTACTGACAAAACCCAAAAAAATCTAACACTTCCGATAGCACCTCATGCTTTACAGTGTCAAAGGCTTTATATATGTCTATGAATAATATGTAACTGTTGTCTGCGATGTATTCTTTGTAGTCAGTCAAATCTAAGATCAAACGAATATTGTTGCTTATGTGTCTGCCTTGCATAAAACCAGACTGACCATCATCTATAAGTGTGTCTAAACACAATTTTAATCTTTCTGCAAAGATGTTAGACAATAACTTTGCGTCATTGTTAATTAAAGTTATTGGTCTCCAGTTCTCAATCTGTAGTCGATCTTTATTGGGTTTAGGTATCAAGGTGATTAGGCCTTGGCACATTGTTGCAGGGAGCTTACCGACTTCTATGGCCTCCTTAAAGACATATAATAAAAATTCAGAAATGTGGTCTTGGAATGCCTTATAAAACTCGCTGGTAAGTCCATCGTTCCCTGGGGATTTATTATCTTTTAAGCATTTAACATTATTTTCAATTTCTCTCAGGGATAAATCTTGATGACAAACATTTTTTATTTTTTATTTTTTTCCGTTTGGTCAATGCGTTGTGCCTTGTTATGTATAGAAGAAAAAGAATGAGATGGGCTATAAACGTCATTTGGTTCAGAATATAAGTTTTTATAAAACTTTTCCACAGCTTTAGAAATTTTTTGAGGGTTTTCAGAGATCGGCTGATCAACTTTGAGTTTATACATGTTATTCACAGAAGCATTTCTTTTTTCTAGATTATGAAAATATTTGGTATTTTCTTCACCGTGTTCCATCCATTTCCGTCTGGAACGGATAAATGCACCACGTGCCATATTTTGATATATATTGTCCAAATCAGATTGTAGCTCAGCTAACCTGTTGATTTCAATCTGAGAGAGTGTGTTATTTTCATAAATAGAAATGATATCCTTTAAAATTTTCTCTTGTTTAATTCTTTTTTCCTTAGCCAATTCCTTTCCTCTTTTAATTGCCATGTTACGAATCAAGAATTTTGCATATTCCCAGTGTTTGCCATATATTTTCTCTTCTTGAGCTTTCTTCCAATTATCATGTATAATTTCTATGACTTTTTCTTTGAAAGACTTATCACACAAAAGCGTATTGTTTAATTTCCAGTAGTCAGAGTTACCTTTAACTGGAAGGTTCCTTATATACAATGTCAGAGAAACAATTTTGTGATCCGTGGGTATTGAAGGTTCTATTTTGGTTTCCTTTACTTTATCTATTAAATCATTTGAAAAAAGCCAAAAGTCAATCCTGGATTTCTTTGATAAATCTTTGTTATTCCAAGTGAACTGGATTTGAGACGGGTTCCTTAATCTACATATATCACAACAGTTTAATTGTAAACATAGGTCGTTAAACTCTCCACATGGGCTTCTTAAAGGTCTTTGTGGGTGACAGTCAATTATGGGATCATTAATGCAATTCCAGTCACCTCCCAATATCAATTTAGCATTCATGAAGGAGTTTAACAAGACAGTGATTTCTTCTTCAGAACTCCTGGCTATCACACTCGCACTGAGATGGTTAGGGGGAGACAACAGGGCCAATGCACTCATTGCATCAGATAGCTGGGCAGGCCTCAGTAGTATTAGGACCATGAAGTCATGCAGGCAAGATCTAATCATGGAGATCCATCAAATGCTATATGACCTTCAAAACGGGGAGGACTGTCAGTTTTCTGTGGGTTCCTGCTCATGCAGGGGTTGAGGGCAATGAGGATGCAGACATACTTGCAAAACAAGCACTCAGATCACAAACAGTAAACAATATCCCACTAGGGAAAGCAGAAGGAAAGACAATCATTAAAACACAAATGCAAAGGGTTTGGCAGGAATATTGGGATATAAATGAGACAGGAAGACACTTTTACGGTATACAAAAACAGGTGGGAAAAGGAGGAGTGGTGGGCGGGAGCAGGAAGGAGGAGGCGGTCATTACCCGCCTCAGATTAGGACACACTGGGCTTAACAGCACGCTACACAGAATTGGTAAACATCTTACTGGTAAATGTAGACTATGTGATCATCCTGAAACTGTACAGCATGTTCTTATGGAATGCAAGGGATATGAGAGTGAGAGGAGAGATCTAAAATCAGCACTGCAAAGGGAAAAAGTGAGCGTCACGGTAGAGAACATGTTGCAAAGATCAGAGAGCATTAGGAGGTATGTGTGTAAATACTTGAGGGAAACAGGCTTAATGGATAGGGTTTAAGGTTTTGTTTTGTTTTGTTTTGGTTTGGTTTTATTTTATTTCCATTTTTTTTTCTTTTTTTCTCTGTCATCTAATGTTCCACACTCCAGTCCGGTAGGTGGCGGCAATGCACCTATAAGCTGGATGCCAGCCGCCAATCAAATCCAGAAGAAGAAGAAGAAGAAGAAGAAGAAGATTTCTTCTTCAAATTCTTCAAAGAGGATTGTGTTTCTATGACTGCTATTGTACCCATATATATTTCCCAGAATGAAAATATCATTCATAAATTCAATAACTAAAATTAACCATCTTCCAGAGTTATGAGCAATGTTTTTGAGGATTTTTCCTTGAAAGGAGCCTTTCAATATAGCTACACCAGCAGAATTACTGTTACCATAAGCCATCCAAATATTATCACCCCATTGATTTTTCCAAAAATTGAAGTCTGCAGCTAATTCATGCGTTTCTTGTAGAAAATAAAAATCTGCTTTCAAGCTTTTACAAAACAAAAAAACAGCCTTCCTCTTAGTCTGTTCTCGAATGCCCCTCACATTAAATGAACAAAATGACAAAGACATATGAAACAAAAAACACTACATTATCTAGATGGAGTTCTGAGTTTAAAAAAAAAACAAAACAATATGTAAATGACTTTCTTCACCTTTTAATATTAGTAAGCTGAACATTCAAGTATGAGCTAAATTAAACTGTGTATCTTTAACCTTAACATTGCCTATATCTTTGAAATCTCTCTGTATTTAAGAGTAATACTATGATTTCAATGAACATATAGAATAACAAATGAACAGTAGTGAGTAACCTGTAATGCAAGGTATCATCATTTTAACTTTTTCTTTGTTTTAGATGTTAAACATGTATTACTATTTCACACTCTAGTTTCTATGCCATCAATGATGGCTTTGGCCCCAACAAAGAATGCTTTTTCCCCTGCTTACATGCCTCTTCGATTTGTGGCCACAGCTTGTTGTGTATTTCTTTGTCTTTTGTAGTTAGATCTTCTCCGAATTTCAGTTTCTTAGCCTTGAGAAAGCCAGAGTCCTTTGCAGCTTTCCACAACATTTCTTTCGTTGATCTGCATGTGAATCTTGTTATCACCGGTCGAGTTTTGCCGCTCTCCTTTCTTCCAATCCTATGGCTCACATCGATGTGGAAGCGTAGGTCTCCTCTGGCGTCCGGGAAGACTGCTCTGCAGACGTCTACCATGCGCTGTTTAACATCCTCACCTTCCTGCTCCGGCAGACCGTACAGCCTCAGGTTCCATCTCCTGTGATAGCGCTCCATGTCGTTTATCTTGTCTTCCGCGGCCGTTATTCTTTTCCGATGAACGTCGCTGGCTTGCTTGACCGTTGTAACATCCGCTTTCACGTCTTGGCCTTCTTTAAAAAGGAACTCTGACGTCTCCTTCAGGGCCTCGATGGTGTCAGTATTTTTCTTTATCAGTAATGCAAGACTGTCGGCGTTTTCTTTTATCTTTTCCGCCACCAACCTCACAATGTTGTCTTGTAGTTCGGAGAGTGTCGGTTCAATTTTGCCTTTCTTTGTAACTGGTGTACTTGGCGCCGAGTCCGGGAGCAGGGCGTTGCCCACCTCCGCCTAATATATAATAAATACCTTTTGTGAAGCGTGTATCGAGGCTTGTGTCGATGACGTATGTAGTGACGTTCGAAACCTCGCGAGCCCGCTGTACCACGTGACTGATTCAGGTTTGTGGCTTTGGCGTGTGATTCGAAATATGAGAGGCAACGAAACACAATGGAGGTCCCCCATCACCTCAAATCCTTTAAAAAAAAAATTGGACTGTGCGCATAGGTAGATGAGTGGTTAGAGCGCGTGTCACAAACGCAGCAGACCCCGGTCCGAATCCCGGCTAGAGTACCTTTGCTGCATGTCACACCCCCTCTCTCCCATTTTTCCAATCTATCCACTGACATAAATAAAGGTGTCTATGACTGGAAAAAATCTTAAAAACAAAAAAAAAGAAAAAGAAAAAGAAACTGCCCAAGCCCAGCACAGTGGAGAAGTTGTTGTTTTTAAATGAATACAATTTCCTCATTGTATGCGTTACATTTTATCCCGAGTAACACATTCACATCACAACCCTCTCCCCAATTTGTTTCAACTTTCCCCTCTGTCATCATTATATCAGAAAAACAGACACTATATTAATGAGTATATTATTAAAGTCAAATTTGTTGCTATGGCGCCATACTAGGTGGCAGCCTGTAACAGCAGCTCCCGTGGGTTTTTAAGTTTTTTTCATAGTTTTTGTTGTATTTGTGCTGTGTTTGTGTTCTGGTTTTCGCTGAACTTTTGGCGGCTCTTCTCCGGAGACTGGGAGAGGACGAACACCTTTCTTTTTTTTTCTTTTTGAACTTTTACGGCACTTTTTGTTATGTTTTTGAGATGTTTTTGCTAGCCCTAGCAACGGAGGGTCAGGAGCGCATCACTGAGCGCATTGTTTACACACGCGACCAGCTGATTGCGCTGTGTAAACCTGCACTGCTACCCGGAGCCAGGCCTGAGGTCCTGAAGGAGCTGCGGAGGAGACGCCGTGGCTGCAGAGCCGGAGTGAAACGGAGGGTGAAGAGGAGGAGACACAGACCGGCTGTACCGGCGATCGTCATGGGGAACGTGAGGTCTCTGGGGAACAAGACGGACGAGCTTGCCGCGCTGATAAAGGCTCAGAGTGAATATCGTGAATGCAGTGTGTTGTGTTTCACGGAGACATGGCTTCACTCAAACATCCCGGACCACAGCGTGGCGATTCCCGGCTTCAGCACTGTTCGGGCGGACAGGGACGTGACAAGCAGCGGAAAGAAAAAAGGAGGAGGGATTGCACTGTACATGAGTGAGAGGTGGTGTAATCCCGGACATGTTCATGTGAAGAAACATCTCTGTACCCCGGACATTGAACTGTTGACTGTGGGGATGAGGCCTTATTATTTGCCCCGGGAGTTCACATCCGCCATCATTATCGGTGTGTACGTTCCTCCTTCAGCTGATGTAGCGCTGGCCTGTGATGTCATCCACTCCGCTGTTGCCCAGATACAGACGCAGCATCCTAACGCATTTATTGTCATCACTGGGGATTTTAATCATGTCTCACTGGATAAAACCCTTCCAACATTTCACCAGTATGTTGACTGCCCCACCAGAGACTGTAACACCCTGGATCTGTTGTATGCAAATGCTAAGGATGCATACAGTCCCACAGCCCTCCCCCCTCTTGGAAGATCTGACCACAACCTGGTTCTGCTGACCCCTAAGTATATGCCTCTTGTTCAGCGGCAGCCTGTCCACACTAGGAGCGTGAGGAGGTGGACTCAGGAGGCTGCTGACGCACTACAGGACTGCTTTGAGTCGACAGACTGGGATGCACTTGTTGAGCCACATGGAGAGGATCTGGACAGCATGACCGACTGCATCACAGAATGCATCAGGTTCTGTGAACACACCACCATGCCAACCCAGACTGTACGCTGCTTCCCTAATAATAAGCCGTGGATCACCAATGACCTGAAAGCCCTTCTTAACAAGAAGAAGAGGGCGTTCAGGTCTGGAGACAGGGAAGAACTGAGGAGAGTGCAGCATGAACTCAGGGATATGCTGAGGGCCTGTAAAGATGCCTACAGGAGGAAGCTGGAGGCCAAACTCCAGCAGAACAATGTGAGGGATGTGTGGACTGGTATGAAGCAGATCAATGGGTGTAAGGTGAGCGGCAGACAGTCATCGGGCAGCCTGGAGAGGGCAAACGAGCTGAACAGATTCTTCAATAGGTTCAGCTCACAGCATTCTGTCGTCTCCCTGACACCTCCAGACCCCCACACACCCTCACTGCCCCAAATGCTTCCTCCTCTCCCCCCTCACTCCCCTGCTGTGAGCTCTCCTGTGCAGCACCTCTCCTCCTCCTCCACCTCTTCTTCCTCCTCCACCTCTTCCTCCTCCACCTCCTCCTCCTCTACCTCCTTCTCCTCCACCTCCTCCTCCACCTCCTCGTCCTCCACTGAAGACACCAGCAGCCTCCCCCGCATGACTGTGACTGCAGGCCAGGTTAGGAGACAGCTGGAGAGACTCCACCAGCAGAAGGCTGCAGGTCCTGACGGTATCAGCCCCAGGATCCTGAAGACATGTGCCAGCCAGCTGTCTCCTATCCTACAACACCTCTAAAACCTGAGCCTGGGTCAGGAGAGAATACCGGTGCTTTGGAAGACTTCCTGCCTGGTTCCTGTTCCAAAGAAGTCGACACCATCAGACCTCAATGACTATCGACCAGTGGCCCTCACATCTTACGTCATGAAGGTGCTGGAGAGACTGGTTTTGGCCAACCTGAGGCCGCAGGTGAGAGCCCTGCTAGACCCTCTGCAATTTGCTTACCAGCCCCACTTGGGAGTTGATGACGCTGTCATCTTCCTGCTGCAACGAGCCCATTCGCACCTGGATGGTGGAGGAGGCACTGTGAGAATCACATTCTTTGATTTCTCTAGTGCTTTTAACACCATTCAGCCACTGCTACTGGGGGAGAAGCTGCGGGTGATGGGTGTAGACGACACAATGATCTCCTGGATTACTGACTACCTGACAGGCAGGCCACAGTTTGTCCGTATGGGCAGTGTTCTGTCTGATGCGGTGGTTAGTGATACAGGAGCTCCACAGGGGACTGTACTGTCTCCTTTCCTGTTCACCTTATACACCACTGACTTTCAGTACAACACCGGGTCGTGTCACCTGCAAAAGTATTCTGACGACTCGGCTGTTGTTGGGTGTATAAGTGAGGGACAGGAGGAGGAGTACAGAGCACTGGTAGACAACTTTGTGGAGTGGACTGGACAGAATCACCTGCGGCTGAACATCAGCAAGACCAGAGAGATGGTGATAGATTTCAGGAAGAAGAGGAAGACGGCTTTCCAACCTCTGTGCATTCTGGGAAAGGATGTGGCGGTGGAGGATTACAAGTACCTGGGTGTTACCATCAACCACAGACTGGACTGGAGATCTAACACTGAAGCTGTTTACAAGAAGGGGATGAGCAGACTTTACTTCCTGAGGAAGCTGAGATCCTTCAACGTGTGCAGCAAGATGTTGGAGATCTTTTATCAGTCTGTGGTGGCCAGTGTACTTTTCTTTGCTGTGGTTTGTTGGGGAAGCAGCATTGGAGCCAGCGACACCAACAGACTCAACAAACTGATCAGGAAGGCTGGCTCTGTGATTGGCTGCAAACAGGACACTCTGGAGGCTGTGGTGGAGAGGAGGACACTGAAAAAACTGTTATCCATCATGGATAATCCTCTTCACCCTCTCCAACTCACACTGGTCAGACAGCGGAGCACCTTCTCCGGAAGACTGCTTCAGCTTCGCTGTCGAAGCAACAGATACAGGAAATCTTTCCTGCCACAATCCATCACTTTATATAATAACTCGCTCACCTCTGCCTGACAGAGAACTCTGGTCTCTCTACTGTTTTGTTGTATATATTATTATTGTTATAGTATATTTTGCATATTTTGTTTTGTTGTATATATTATTATTGTTTATAGCACACTGTGCACTGTATATATACACTATGTATATATTGGATTCTATTTATGTGTTTTAAGTGTTTTATTTGCTGACCCACTACTGCTGTAACAAAATAATTTCCCAGTCTGGGATCATTAAAGTAATTCTATTCTATTCTATTCTATTCTATTCTATTATTTGTTTATTTGCATTATCATTTACGCACAATTCAATTCAAAGCTTCAAGCCCTGGTGTCATTATAGTCACTCTGCCTGTTTTACATTCATTGTCCACTTGATGGCACAGTAGAGCAAATGAAGCACCATGAAGCTTTGGCCCATGTGTGAACCAATTGGATGGAAAGCTTCAATGCTTCATGAAGCTTCATCTCGCCATCACTAGTGAAAAACTTCTCCGTACACCTCGGCCGCCATCTTGCGCGCCCCCTGCGCAGTGTTGCCAGATCAGATTGACAGTTTCCAGCCCAATCACATCTTAGAACCCGCCCAATCCAATAAAAACCAGCCCAAACCACGAAGTTGCCAGACACCCTTGTGTGTGGGGGGGTGGGGTTGTCGCTTTTTTTTATTTAACTTGCTCCTCCAGCGCTCCTCATGGGCTCCCGCAGTTCAGAGAGCTGTTTTCACAATATTAAAAACTCGCCAAATGTGGACAAAAGTAGCCCAAATTTTATTCACCCGCCCAATGTATGTTTTTCCCGCCTGGTGTCAACAAAAGTAGCCCAACTGGGCGGAAAACCACCCAATTTGGCAACACTGCCCCTGCGCAGCAGTAACGTTTTTTTTTTTTTTTTAGCGTGCGCGTCACCGCTCTTTAAAAGTTTGGCGCAGTTTTTTTTTTTTTTTTTCAATGAAAATCTTTATTTAACATTTGCAAAAAGTACAGACATTCAGACAGAACAGACACTGATAAATGTATATAAGGCATTTCTTATTTGGGGGTAAGTGAAAATGACTTTAGGTATAATAGTGTGCGTTCACTTTTCTTATTTGGCAACAGTTTCAAGGTATCGATATAAAAAATAAACTCATTTGTGAAGACATTAAAGTTTGGGAGGGACTTGGAAAATTTACTCTTGTGAATGTGGAATTTACCTATTAAAATCATGAGGTTTACTGTGAAGCAAATTGATTTGTCATTATATTCAAATTTTGAAATAATATCTTTGGGTCTAATTGTTACGTTCTGTTTAGTTTTATTGTAGATAAACTTTTCCATGTCCCTACAAAATATAGATGACAATGGGCAAATACAAAACAAATGCAAAATTGTCTCTGGCTCATCTCCACAAAAAGTGCACATTTCATCCGCTTTCGCAAACCTAGAAATTGATCTGTTACAAGGGTAAATATTATGTAAAATTTTAAAATGAACTTCTCTAATCTTATTAGAAATGCAGAATTGAGAGGGACACAACCATGCTTTACGCCAGTTTATATCAACCAACTGCGAATCCCAAAAAAACTTTCCTCTGGGGGAAAACTTATTTTGTCTCTGAAATACTTTCCTTAGATGTTTGTTTGTACATTTTCTATCCATTATGTCAACCCCATCAACTTTTAGAGAAGGTGTCTGAACATTAACTTTTTGGTAATTTAAGTGACATTTTATTAACTCAATCATACCAGCAGGAACAGCCTTTACAACAGAAACAAATTCTCTATATTTCACTGGAAAGGATTTAGCTTTCAGGAATTCATCATAGCTGTAAAGATTTCCATTATCGTCAAACAAGGCCGTTACAAATATTATGTCCCTCTCAATCCAGCTCTCTTTATATATACTTTTGTTGGTAATGGTTATATGACCATTGTTCCAAAGCAATTCTTTGTGTGGAGAAAAGTTGTGAACATAACACAATTTCCAAGAGCGTAAAGCCTGTTGATGAAACTTTGAGAGTTTCAGAGGTAATTTAGAAACTGTGAAGTTGCAGCCCATTAAAAACCTTAAGCCTCCTACTTTTTGGAATATATTGTGTGGAATAAAATTCCATAGTGACATTTCTTAAGCCATTTAACTTTAAAGGTAGAGTTTAAGTGAAAAAAATTCAGAGTTTCCAAACCTCCCTCTGCTCTCCCTAAACTAAGAATTTCTTTCTTGAGATGGTGGTGTCTATTTTCCAAACAAAATTAACAAATAAACTATTAATTTCTTTACAAAGTGCATCGTTAAGAAAAAAGTGACAGAGCAGGATAAACGAACCTTGATACCCCTTCAGCTTTAGATAATAACACTCTTCCAAAAATGGAGAGGTCTCTCTGCAGCCACATATTAAGAATATACTTCGTTTTTTTAACTTTGGAAGGAAAATTCACCAGTTACTTGTAGTGCAGTCTGTAGCTGCGATTTATCCTTTAGAAATAAAACTGTGTCATCGACTAGCTGTGAAATCTTAATCTCTCGGCTGAAGATTTTTAAGCCTTGAATATTTGGGTTGCACGAAATATTTAAAAATAGAAGTTCAGCAACAACCAAAAATAAAAAACATGAAATAGGGCAACCTTGGCGTACACCTCTTGAAACAAGAAATCTTTGAGACATTTTGGGATATAGAATAACCGAACTATTTATGTCTTTATAAAACATGGCAATGTTATTAATAAATGTATCTCCAAAACCAAGAATTTGCAGGGTTTGTATAATGAAGGAGTGTTCAATTGAATCAAATGCCTTGTAGAAGTCAAGAAAGACCATCAATGCTTTGGAGTTTATATAATCTGAATAATCGATTAGATCCAATACTAATCTGACATTGGAGCTAATATGACGATTTGCCATAAAGCCATTTTGGTTTTCACTAATTATCTCTTCTAAGCTCTTTTTTAGTCGTTTAGCATAAACTTGTGCAAAGATTTTATAGTTTATATTTAAGAGTGAAACAGGTCTCCAGTTTTCTATTATTAAAGGATCTTTTCCTGGCTTAGGAATCAAGGTTATCAGTCCTTGTTTCATGGTTGTTGTCATTTCCTGTTTGTCTATGCATTCATTATACATTAATAAGAGATGATCTTTGATTAAATCCCAAAAGCAAAGATAGAATTCTACTGTGAGACCATCACTTCCAGGTGATTTCCTCAATCTCATTGAGTGCACAGCATTAGTAATTTCTGAACACAAAAGCTTAGCTTCACATTCTTCTTTAAAATTTTCTGAAATCAAAGGTGTAAAGTTTCGTATGTGTTTCATATATGTGTCACACTTTGGTTGACTGAATTCAGATGTGTATAGTTTGTTGTAAAAAGAGGTGATGTGATTAGAGATGTTATTAGGATCAGAACATATGACACCATTTATATTAAGAGATGTAATGTTATTTCTCTTTCTGTTTCTTTTCTCCAGTGCAAAAAAGTAACTGGAGTTTTTCTCTCCTTTTTCTAACCATTTGGCTCGAGATCTGATGAAAGCACCTTTAGCTAAATTCACATACATTCTATCAAGTTCTTCACTGAGACTTTTTAGTGTTTCTGATTCATCCTCAGATAAGTGGTGTTTGGAACTTAGCAGCTGCAGCTGATTTATAAAGGCATTCATTTTTTCAGTTTTCTGTTTTTTTAATTCTTTGCTGCGTTTAATTGCAATTTCTCTGATTTTAAATTTAAAGAATTCCCATTTTTGAACTGAATTCATTTCTTTTCTATCAAATATATCTTTAGCAAGTAATTTTACACCTTCCTTAAATGTTTCATCATCTAATATATTATTGTTTAATTTCCAATTACCCTCTAATGTTTGATTCTTCTTTAGATCCTCTCAATGTTAGACTTATCATTTTATGATCAGACAAAGGTGCATGAGAATGAGAGACATCAGAAACAAACTGTAAACTCTGTGAAGACATTAACCAAAAGTCAATTCTTGACCTTAAACTCCTGCTGGAGTTAGACCATGTGTAGTCTGTGACACTGGGGTTCATAAATCTCCACACATCTGTGAGTAAAAAATTATCACTTATAAATGAGGTAGGTTTAAAGTTCGATAGCGATGCAGATTTCGGAGGATGTCGATCCATGCAATCGTCTGGAGCGTCATTGAAATCACCTCCAATGATAATGGTAGAATCCTTATATTTTTCCTTTAAGGCATCCAGTGTTAAAGAAAGTTCAGAAAACATGTCCTTTGCTTGAGCAGCTCTGTTAGGTCCATAAACATTGCAAATAATAAACAGGAGATTGTCTACTTTCAAAACTAAAATAATCCACCGGCCTTCATTTGAAACTGTCGACTCCAGAATATCACCATTAAATCTGTTTAGTAGTATTGCAACTCCAGCTGAATAATTTGAGCCATGAGAAAAATACATTGCATTGCCCCACTGTGATTTCCAGAATTTTTCATCATCAATATCTGAATGAGTTTCTTGTAAAAAAACAATATCACTATTGCAACTTCTGCTAAATAAAAATACTGCCTTCCTTTTTGTGTTATCGCGTAAACCCCTTACATTAATAGAACATAAATTCAGTGCCTTAAAACTAAAACATTCCATATCTAACACTTTCTGATGTCTGAAAAACAAATAAACTCTACACTATCAGAGAACAAACAATGAAATAGATACTTACAAACCTCGAACCTCAACTATAAGTACCATTTCCATTATTTATGGATTTTAAACCGTTTACCATTTTAGTAGTTAGGTCCATTTGGTACCGCTGTGTCTCATTTGACAAAACCTCTGACAACTAGTAATTTAACAAGTCACTTTTTTCCCATCGATGTAAGCGTCGGGACCACGGAAACCAGCACGTTTGCCTTGCTTTCTAGCTGCTTCCACAAGTGGCCACAACCGGTTTCTTTCCATCCTATCAGCGTGTGTCAAATCCTCCTTGAGCATCAGCTTCTTCTGTTTCATGATCTCATTCTCATGGGAGACCTTCCAGATTTTATTTCTGAAATTTCTCATGGTGAATTGGATGATGATGGGGCGATTTGTGTTGTCACGGGGCACTCCTACCCTGTGTACTGAGTCAACAAGAAAGCCGATTTTCTCCTTTTCCTCTGGTGCGAGCGTCGCCAAAAGCTTCATGATGTCGACTCGGATGTTTTCTCCAGTTGCCACCTTCGTCCCGTACAGCCGTAAGTTCCAGCGCCTGCTGTATCGCTCGGCATCATCACTTCTCTGCTGCAGTTTGGAGACCTGATCTGATAACTTTTTCACTTGCTTCTCGTTCTTTTGAACTTGGATTTCCACCCCTTTCAGCTGGTCACACAAAGCTGTAATAGCGTCGGTGTTTCCGGACAGCTTTTGCTCAAGTGTGATGAAGCGGTTAGTTAACTCCACCACTGCTTTTAGGATTTCTTCATTTGAAGTGCCTCCAACTTCATCTTTTGGTCGATGCCTTTTTCGGGTCCGGGCTCTTTGTTGGTGTTACCGGTAATGGTGTGAACAAACCGTCGAAGTTCTGAATATCTTGTTCAACTAAAGACGTCCCGTCCTTGTTTCTAGCTCCTCTTTTCGCCATTCTGATTTAACGTGAAGCTAACGGTAAATCAATTAAGCTAACGTTAGAGGCTAGCAGTCGTTTTTGTTGATTTTTCTTCTCTTTTCTTCTTTTTTTTTTTACTCACAATGTCCCTCTTTTTCTTTACGATGGGTCAGCGGTAATAATCCTCGGTTTAAGTGTCTTTTTTGTCGTGGTACAACTTATAGTATCGGAGCTCCTTACTACCCAACCACACTGGCCGCCATCTTGAGTCGACCGCCGCGCAGCAGTAACGTGGGTGTGCGTGAAACAAAGCTTTTGACGTCACTGATCACGTGATTGTCACAGAACGAATGAAGCTCCGATACAAGCTTTGCTTTAGACTGGTTCATTTTTTCAATACAAGCTCCGAAGCAGAGGTGTCACGGGTAACATCACTAGTCACAGGCAGATCCAGGGGTCGTCCTGATAAGCTGTGAGCCGAGGAGGATAACCCCCTTTGATAAGAGTTTGTTGATGAGCCTCTGGTGAGTTAGCAGGCTGTTAGCTGGCTGTTCGCTAGCTAGTCTGAAGGGAAAAAAGCATATATTGTGCTATTAACTTGGTTGAAGTTGGTCTATGTTACTTAATAGGTATCATAAGATGTTTCCAATGTTTTCCCACGACTTTTGTGCACTTTATATTGTAGTTTATTGCTTGCAAAAAGATCGCTAGCATTTATGCTAATGCTAATTGCGACTGCGATATGCTAATCGCTAGCCCGAGTTGCTAATTGCTCTATTGTTTGTTCTGCTTAGCTCATGCTAATCGCTAAGCTAAAACTAAGTTTACATGTTTTGCAATGAGAAGATGCTTTTCATTTATTCTTTTATGCCATTTGAGTTACTCATTTTGTGTCTTTACCCAGATAACCTTTACATTTGGCCCGGATCCGTTTTAAGCCCCTTGTCTCCGTTTCTAGCTCAGATACGTTTTCTGATAGTGGACCAGATCCGTGCCAGATAGAGGTTTCAGCTTACTGCCATCAGTTTCGTATTTCTATCGCTTTACAGATCTGGCCCAGGTCACTTTTCCAGCAGGTAACCGGAAGACATTAGCTGTGTCTGACACTGATTTGGTCCAAATCTGCAATCCAGATCTGAGCCGACACTGTTTTCACATAGGCTACACTGATGTGGCCCGAATCCGTGATACAGGTCTGAGTCGACTGCATTCAACAAAGGCTAAAAACTGCTCTGGCCCATATCTGCAATACAGATTTTAGCCGACACTGTTTTGACATAGGCTTCACTGGTTTGGCCCGAATCTGTGATACAGATTTGAGCCAACTGCATTTAACAATGTATTTGGCCCATTTAAAATGTCCCAGCTATAGAAATAGTTGGACAGACCGGTTATTTCAGTATAGGCCTATCTCACAGCCTACATTAATACAGGAAAACATTCATCCTTGCAGTTATCTGGTATTTGTTCTTACTAGTTAAGTAAATAAAAAAATAATGTTAAAGCCAAACTTTTTTGGAATAGTCCATGTAGTGCAGACTGGGGGGGGGGGGGGCACGGTTGGCAGAAAGACCGTCAAAACATGAGTAAATGATCAAATTAGACATCCCGATGCTACTATTGTGAAGAGATGTTTATAAAAACAATAAATATGGGGACACAATATAAAGAGGGCATTTTGTATGGGGCTCCAGGCAAATGCCTGGTTTGCCTAATAGTACGGCCTGCCTCTGTGTGACCCCAGGAGAGAAGAGAGAGAGATGCTGACATTGGCACAGGTCCGTTTCAGGTCCGTCTTACGACAGCGCCAAAAGTGCCAAGTGACCGTTGGTCTCGCTGGACTGTCGTCATACAGATACGGCCCACATCCGTAATACGGACCTCAGCCAGAAGCGCGAAAAGAAATCATCGGACCTATGCTCACACCGGATCTATCTGTTCTTCTGATCAGACATTTCGAACTGACCATGGCTACCACACGTAAGTTTCTATGTGTTTATTCTAATTTACTGTCTATACCTTAAATGCATTGTGCAAGTGACATGCTGTTGGCTTTGTAGATAGCAAGTTAAAGAGCTGTTAACCATTTGTTCACCACAATGGAGTCGGTGTTAGCTAGCCGTTTGACGTTAAAGCCGCATCTGCTATAGCGCTTGTGAAAAGTGTTGCACAGAATAGACCTAGTTATAGGCTAACCGAATGAACTTTTAATATCATGGCATAGATTTGCGCGAATGTGCCGATTTTTAAAAGTTGGTCTTAGCTTTTTCCTGTTATAGCGCTGAGAATTGCAGGCACACATTCACGAAAACGACATGTAGCTTACGATTTCATTGCATCATTGTGAGCTTAATTTTACACTTTGACCAACCATTTAAACACTCGTTTTAACTGCAATTGTAACGTTATGCTGCCAGCTTGCCATCAGTTTACTGTCACTGATGCTACAACCTGCAGCTTATGTAGATCTCTAACCGCCTCCTTGAACTTGCAGAAGAAAAACCTCGCTGGATCCTCACAGCCCTCTGCTGTGAGGCGGTCAGAGAACTTAGTGCTAGCTGCAGATTGTGGCATCAGTGACACTGTCAGATGATGTTTAGCTGGTAGCCTACAATTACAATCAAAACGACGCGTGTATGGCCATTCTGCACAGGGGCGTCGCACCCGTGGGGGATGTGTGTGTTTAACACCCACACTTTTCCCGGTGAGTGGGTTCAACACACACACTTTTTCTGCTGTTTATTCGCAGTTTAGCACCAACGCCTCACTACAGTCAGTTTCTCTGGCCGCTCTGTGTCTGCGCTCGCTGCAGCTGCCTCCTCTCTCCTCCCTCTCCTGTTGCTGCTTCAAACATGACACCGGCTTTGGGACTGACCGGCTGATGATTGGCTGTTCTGCCTTAAGTCCCGCCTCTCTTGCTATGTTAGATTTATTGTTCAGCTCGTGCTGATGAGGCGGGATCTACCGTAAAATACCAAATAATAGCCAGGCGTTTATTTGTCTCAACCACTTAACAGACCAGGCGTTTATTTGGGACAGGCGTTTAATTCCCTCATCACAATAATCCGGGATGAAAATGTCACAAACTTCTCCAGCTTCTCTGTGAATTCTCTGGAAACAATGAAATAATGTCTGTAACGTTCTCTGATGATTGTAAACGTTGATTACTCCTGATACGTTCAGTATACAGGTCAACACCAAACCACATGTGTTTATAATGTTTTTATGCGTTTACAGCTGCTAATGTATGTAACGCTGTTACTGTGATGACATATGACAGTTAAATATTTAATCTGTCTATAATAACCACATCCTGACATGTAACTGTGAGTTTTGATAATCTAAGTACTAATAATAACAATCATGACAAAAAATTAACAAAGACTGTAGATCAAGACAAGAAGCTGCAACTGGCAGTGAGCAGCTCTCTTTTCTGTCAGCAGTGAAGTGACATAGTCCATGACAGAACATTATAAAATATGATCATGTATAAAATAACATTTAATGGTAAAAAAAAAAGTACAGTTGCAGTAGACTTCTATTATAAATATTATATTATAATTAAACGAATCAAGACAGATGTCACATTTACATGTCAGGGTGTGGTTATTATAGACACAGATTTAATATTTAAGTGTCATTTATCATCAACCCCGACCCAAAATTGTTGTAAAAAAAACACCACCACCACATCCATCCCCCGCACTTTCAAGTAATTTTACGAATTGTACCTTTTTGCTTTTTATTTATTTATTTTTTTTTATGTATTTATTTATTTTAATGTAATCTCATTATTATTATTATTATTACTTGATGCTTTGACAACACTGTCTATGTTACATTCATGCCAATAAAGCATATTGAATTGAGAGAGACAGACAGAGAGAGAGAGGGAGAGAGAGACCTCCACAAAGTTGAAATCATATCCTCATGGCTTCAATCTGTCTGTAGGCTACCCAAACAGCCTAAGCTATGTGAATTGCTCTGCTCATGATCATGATAGTCGGCCCTGTATTCATTCCAAGCTACATGCTATGCTTTAAACAAAGTTGAGGTGGTCTGTGAATGCGAACTACTGTAGGCTATACTCAACCTCCTCTCTGCACAGAATGGGAAAGAATACCGACGTGAACTTGGGAATTGCAACAACACGCATGCCTTTGAGGAGCCTTATAGAAGTAATTAGAATGATGCGCTAATCTTCATTTTGAACAAATGTCATGTAGGCCTGTTTTCTTGCACTGATCCAAATTTCTCTTTCAACCTAATCTGTAATGACGTCTGTGTTTTCCCACCAGGTGCAGTGCGCAAATGCTCATTAACGGCAAAGGCGATGGAAGCAGAGATCTGGGCGCATGTGATGCACTGGTTTGCCCCGTCAACAGATGGGAGCGGCGGGCGCCAGGAGAGGCTGGCAGGCCAGCAGCAGCAGCAACAATATGAAAACCTCACCTGAGGCTTCTCTTGGTCGACGCCATCCACCAGTGGTCATTAATAAGTTCTGTTTGTTGACTTTGTTCACGTCGTTTTGATATAGTCATAGTCATTTGATATGCAAACATGGGCCAGATAGTGTCTTGTCCTAGATTTGAGGCCAATAAGCCTATAAGTTTAAGATTTCATTGCTCCAACTGAAACCGTAACAAGTCAAGTCAAGCTTTGTATTTAGTTATAGGCCTTGTAGTGAAAATGTTTCCACAGACTGTGCACAATGTAGCCTATTAGCCTATCCTACATGCTTGGGTATGCTAGGCCTATGTAATAGGGTTGTAAATATGAAGTTCGTCAAATTAATTAATTTATTCTTTAAATCTTTTTTTGTTTTGTTTAGTCAGCAAGTTATTGTGCTGCTGGCTTTTATTTTATTTTCATGCGAGGCTTTTTACTGGTATGTTATTTATTTTGACAGCTGGTGGTTGCTTAGCAACGGTAAAGCTTCAGCTCATCCCCTCTGTTTGTCCGCTGTGTGTGTGGTACGTACTGTCAACAGCTCTGTGTGTTTTTTTATTAATTATAATTTTTTTAACTTAAATTTAAGATAAAACTTGAGCATATAACGTTTCGTGTTTGATTTTGTCATGTTTTGTAACGGTTATTAAGTGTTGTCAATTTTTATTTCGTTTGTTTTAGCTGTGTTTCAGCGGTCAGCTGTTCACCGTTCATTCATATATAGTTTCAGTTTATTTAGGTTTATTTATTGTATTTATCGTATTTTGTGTAATGTATAGGGGCAGGAGCTGCTTGGTGTCTCCGTCAGTAACCATCAGCTGTTTCTCTGTTGTCATAATAATTCCGTGAACCTGACTATAGCCTGTGTGTTGTCTCTACTGACCCGGCACTAACTGACAAAAATGCCGAAAATAAGGCAAAAGGTAAATCCGGTGGTGATTTAAGCGGAATCGTATCACATCTGGCACTGGTCCGGTAAGCGGAGTCGTTTTACGGATCTGTAACGCCATGATCAGGCGGCGCTGGAACGGCCCTGGCACATATCCGCAACAACCCCGAAAAACAGATCCGAAACGGCTTCGGCCCGATGTGCGTTTGGACTCAGGAACGAGTCCGTGAGGCGGAGCCGGGCCAGATCCTGATGGTATTGCGGTTGCGGCCCGGTTCCGTTACAGCGTCCAATGGCTATCTGGGTAGCCACTGCAATGGGTAACAGTGCCATTAAAGTGTGGTATATTTCATGTTTGCTTGAGAAATTGTACTTTTGTGTATAAAATTGTAATTCATTGATTGTTAAAGAGTTAAATATTAAAAAGGTGGATTGAAATAGCTAAAAATTGATGATATAAGACAAATAGAGGTTAAAAAGGATGCATAAATTATGTGTCTGTTAAAAATAATACTGTTTATTGTAATTCATGAATAATTGGTTACATTTATGGTTAAAACTAATTCATAATTCATTTTAGTGTGTGTATATGTATTTCCTTGATGCTTGGTAATATATTTAATGCCTAGAACTGAGAATGTTGAGATCTCATACAGAATCAGATGAAGATCCTTACAACTTTGCAGTTTACATTTTTTCCTTTTGCTAGTCTGATCAACTGTCAGAGAAATAGAGAGACGCCCAGCATTTCTAAGAGAGAGAGAGAGAGTTGGAGATGCGGTGTGGCCAGCCGCAGAACCTATCTTGAAGACTCCAGATCATCTGAATCACACATTCTGAGAACAGATAAGACGCACACTCTTCACCTACCCGGGTAGTAGAGATTGAGGATGAAGTAACTGAACGGACATTGATACCGAACACACACACCCCTTGGGATTCCCTTTTTCAAAACTGAACTTCATAGAGTCGGAGAGCTCGACTCTAATGGACTCTTATTTATTTTTTTATTTTTTTATTTTGTGGCGCCTTGTTTTTGTAAATGAAAGCACAGCTAAGCTGTTAATGTTATTATTTGTTGTAAAGTGATATTAAAGTGTCACCTGTTCAAATTAACCAACACCCACTCCTTTTTGTGAGTAACTCCCTGGTGCAACTCCTATTGGACCTAGAGTGACGTGATGTCTCCTTAACCCAAAAGTCAGGACCAGAGGTGCTACATATTCATTCATGTTATACAGAAGATTTAACCTAAACCAGGCTTTGCAACAATAATAATCACATCACATTCATGCAGGCGTAGTAGTATATACTACACACACACACACACACACACACACACACACACACAGCAGGTCTATATATATATATTGGCTATTTATAACACACAGGTTTGAGATGTGTGAAAGATAACTCCTAGCATTACTCTCTCTCTCTCTGTGTTTGTGGCCTGCCAGTGACCAATGGACATACGACAGATATTTAAAATGACACTTTTTGCCCCAGTAAATAAAAAAATGAGAGAAACACATCAAGGTATTTAGAGAACTGAGGAGCAGAAAGAGGGAGAGCCAGAGGAGTTGGTGGAGGTTGGAGAGAAGGCAGGTGATGAAAGTGAGGGCACTTACACAGAGAGGGACATTCCAGAGGGTGAGGAGGAAGAAGAGGGTGTGGAGGAAGAAAACGTAAAGGGACAGAGAGAAGAACAGCAAGTGGATCCATGTGGATCAAGTACTGCACCATTAGGTTTGTTATGTAGAGAAGGTGTTTTCGTACATGCCATGTGCAAAGCAGTGTCATTACAATTCATATTACAATGTGTCCATAAAATGAAACTTTCTGCCATAATTTATTTTTTGCGTCATCGATATGTGATTTTTATGTTTTAAAAATAAAAAAATACTTTGCCTACATTTAAAATCCATGCATACATAAGTAAATAATTGTTGTTTATAGTTGTGCCCTATGTTTACTGTGCAAGTCCAAGAACGATGTAGCAGTGCAGCCCAAGTTGAACATATTCCCAACCACTTTGATGGGGGACAGGAGACGGAGCTATAGGCCAAACTGGTATGAGGGGGTCAGGGGTCCAAGTTTTTCAGCATGGTCCCACTGTATTTAATTTCTAATTTTTGATTGCGCTACCTCATTGTTTCAATCGATGCACTCTTTATGTACAAAATAAACTTTTGTATGATTTTAATATAAAGCAAAATTAGCATAGCAAAAGTATTTCATGTTTAAATATCAATTGTTTATGTTTTAAATGTGCCCCTCTGATTAAACACTGGCCCCTCCAGTAAGTCCGCCATTGGTGGGTCATTTTTGATCCGGTGGACATATACAGAGTGTTAAGACAACAGGAGGATTAAACAAGCACTGACTGTAGCCCCTGCTTTGGGCTTGCCAGACACAGGTTGGGTATGCTATTGTTACAGACCATTACATTTTAGAATCTAAGACATCTGTCCGTGCAAGCAGCAGAATTGTTTACATTTATCAATTCCTGCATTTTGGGAGCAGTTAAAAAGAATACCGTCTACACTGATGTCAACATCTGCATTCCGCTGTTGTGTGAGTCTTGCTTGCAAAGCAATCAACAATTTATAGAAAACAAATATGTGTGGGATTTGGTGTTTGGCCACTTCTCATCTTATCATTCTCATCAATCTATTTCAAAGTGCAAAAAGATGCTCCTTAAGAATGCAAACTTCCCATAGGGGAGTTTTGACCAGAAACGAATTAAAACACAACTGAAATCATGTTTGCCATAATATTTATCCAAATTCATTCCAGATTCTAAGGCTGTAAACCTACTTGATGAATCTTTTTTCAATGAAATACAGGTCAGAGTGCCAAAAGACACTTCTCTCACAGCTTGAAAATCACCACAAGTGATTTATGGCAGAAAAGGATTTAAACTACAACTGAAACAACGTCTACCATGTTATTTATCCAAATTCATACATTCTGAGGTGGTCAAACTTGGTAACGTACAGTGAGATACTTAGAGTTGCCACCCGTCCCGTTGGTTTCCTTTGTTCTGTAGTCTTGAAAGGTTCCTATCAAAAATGTCTGTTTTCGTCCCGTTTATAGTGCTATAGTATAGTTCATCCAATCACATAATGAAGGTGCATCATGTGCGCACCTCCATCCAATGCTCAAAGAAGTTTTAGCGTCTCCATTTAAAATGTGAGAGAAATGACAGACGAGAAAGGAGATGGAGCAAATACATGCAAGCCACTAACACGAAAAAAAACCAATATACTATTTACAATCCTGACTGGGCAAAACTTTCTGAGTTTGAACGGGTACAGCCAATTCAGGGGGAGAAATTTTCCGCCACATGTGTTTTGTGTCCCGCGAAAATCTCTAAAATCACAATGAAAATCCATGCAGAAACAAAATAGCATTAAGGTGTCGTATCAAACAAATAAAAACATGCAGCCATCGCCACTTTTATGCAATCAGCATCGTGTGTGTGTGCGTGTGTGCACGCGCATTTACCTCATCCCAAGAGTTCATGAGTTCAAAGTAATTCGGATCAGATTGCAAAACATACATTTTTCCAGTTGTGTTAATACAACAAATTGGTTGTTTTTCTCTTTATGAATAAATGTATTAAAACATGATTAAATTACTGTGTGTCTGTCCTCATGTTGACTGGTAAGTCTGAACTGGTAAATTCACATAAGTGAATTTCGACCAAAACCAAGTTAAAACACATCTAGAACCATGTTTTCCATAATATTTATCCAAATTCATACATTTTAATAAGGGAAACTAACTTGTGTGAGAGAAATGTTTGATATATTGTGCCTACAAATGAAATGTAATGATAGATAGATAGATAGATAGATAGATAGATAGATAGATAGATAGATAGATAGATGGTAGAGGGTCGGTGAAGCTCTTCTGTGTATAAGTTTTTTGAAATTAAATTGTGTTGGAAACTGTCTAAACCTTTGCAGTGCAAAGATTATATGTGACAAGTATGGAGACTTGACATGTGTACATTTAACATTCATTGAGAAATTTGGGGTTCCAGAAAATGGTAACTTTAGTCTAAACCCAGTAGAAAAATTGATAACACAATTAGTAACTGCTGAAATAAAAAAGAATACAAAATATGTTGATTGGAAAGCTTTTGTTGAATGGAAAACAAACCAAAAGAAACGCTTCCTAACACAGCACAACTTGATGAAATACACAGGGACAATTAATTTGTATCGACCATGGACAGCAACTGACTTGAGATGTCATGTCCCCCAGAAGTTCCCACCACATCTGTTTGGAGCTCATATGTTGGAATTGGTCCAGCAACATCGTCCTACTCAGTGGCGTGCACAGACTTTTTGAAGGGCAGGGGCGAAAAGAAAAAAAAGGGCACATACAGCGCATTCTCGCCACTGAAGAGGGCACTAAGTTCTGTGTGTTGCCGAGGGCACTTTAGACATGTTTATATGTTATACAAATTGCACATTATATAGCCTTAAAACAGACTAACTAGACAGACTACTCAAGTTAATTTGTAGTTAGGATCAGCATCCACGAGGACTGTGTAGATTCAACATTGGACTGTGAAGAGCACACAGAGACATGGATGTATGAAGGAAATAAAACCCACCAGAAGCGGGTGTAATCTGATTTGTCAACAGTAGCCGGCCTTCTATTGGTTGACAGTGTTGATACACAAGAAAAATCCGTGAGCAGAGGAGAGATCCGAGAGCAGAACTTGACCTGTGAGCAGGTGTGTGTTCTGAGCGTGTGCACTTTAGATCTGAGCGCGCAGAGGGCACATTTGAATGCGAGCGAAATTTTTGTGTGCAAGAAGGAGAAATGTGAACACGGGCATGTGATTTTTGAGTTCAAGCTGACATTTTGAAAGAGAGCAGAAGAAATTTAAATGCAAGAACAAAATGTGAGCATGAGGAGAAAAAATCTGAGCACGCGAAAGAGCTGTGTCACTGAAAAGGAATGAAATCATGCTCTCAAACTGAAAATCTATGCTCTTGATTAATGACAGGATTTAACTTCCATAGACCTGTACGGTGTGTTCCTTGGGCTTCATGATGCTGTTTGTTCAACAATGTTCTCTAGCAAACCTCTGAGGCCTTCACAGATCAGCTGTATTACACTGAGTTTAGATTACACACAGGTGAACTCTATTTACTAATTAGGGGACTTCTGAAGGCAATTGTTTGCACTGGATTTTATTTAAGTGTATCAGAGTAAAGGGGGTGAATACTTTCGCACACCACACTTTTCAGTTTTCTATTTTTAAAAATGTTTGGAAAACCTTTTATCATTTTCCTTCCACTTCACAATTATGCACCACTTTGTGTTGGTCTATCACATGAAATCCCAATAAAATACAATTACATTTGTGGTTGTAACGTGACAAAATGTGGAAAAGTTCAAGGGGGGTGAATACTCTTGCAAGCCACTGTATATGTTTCCAACTGAGGTGTGCACTTAAAAAGGCATTTTAAAGAAAAGTATTTTTAAAAATTAAAATAGAATAAAAAATCCCAAATGCTTAGCCTGGCGGGGGGGTCAACTTAACCCTTGTGCCCTCCTCAGGCATTTTTGTACATTTTTCTCAACTTTTCTTTTTGATTTAGCGATCATTTTGGCTGTGTTACAGCTTGTGGCATGGATTTCTGTAGGAACTCTTCTTTTTAGTCAAATTTTTGAAATCCAGTGTCTTTTACTCTTACATGTCTTTTATTTTCCTGTAATGCATTTCGCACCCTCTAACCACCTTCGTGGCAAAAATGGACATGCAAAAAATCTGCCATAAAATACTCATACATCAATATTTTTTTCTGCTTTTTTTTTTGCTTGAATCCCTTAGTCAGCTTGTTCCCTGATCAAAATGATCAAATATTCAATAATTTTCAGGATTTTAACCCTTTAAATGCCAGTTTTATTATTTGAATTACTAATTATTTATTTAAAAAAAAACACAAACAATTTATTATTTTCCATATAATAAGTAGTAGGCTGATGGGGCTTTAGTGGTGATTAGAGTCTTTGATATATCAAAGATTACCAACAAAATTGATTTGATTGCATTAGTATATTTTATGTAGTAACAAATACTCCCTCTAACCACCTTCGTGGCCAAAAATGCCCCATTCACTTCCATTAAAACCAATTTTTTTAATCTCACTACCATTATAGTATAAAACCATGAATTCTGTAATGTCAGCATGCCATTTTGAAGAAAAGTAGTGATATTTGACATTTTTGATGTATTTCACCAGATTGAACTATTTTCCCATTGTAGGCCGATGCATGAAATTCTTGTATTTTTGCCAGTTATATTATGGAGCCGGGTGACTACCAGGGCCCTGTGTGTGTGTGTGTGTGTGTGTGTGTGTGTGTGTGTGTGTGTGTGTGTGAGAGAGAAAGTGAGAGAGAGTGAGTGTGTGTGTGTGTGTGAGAGAGAAAGTGAGAGAGAGTGAGTGTGTGTGTGTGTGTGTGAGAGAGAGAGAGAAAGTGAGAGAGAGTGTGTGTGTGTGGGTGTGTGTGTGTGTGTGTGTGTGTGTGTGTGTGAGAATCTATAAGCATGCACTGATCACTTCAGCGGTGAAAAAAGGTCATCTTTTGAGGAATCTGTTTCATGTGTCTTTGAAAAGGTGCTTGAGTGAAAACATGCCTTTGCTGTTCTCAAAAACGGTTAGTGTGTTTATGCACCTGGCTGCTTTCACAGCTAAAGATAAACATGCAACTTGTCTGAGGGGTCATTTCATTAGTGAGCAAAGAGGGTGCAAAAATGAAAATGCATTTCAGAAGAGAAGAGGCATTAGAAATGGTCATGCAGCCTTTATCTGACAGCGAGCTGCAGGGTTCATCAGGGGAAACCACGATCTTCGAGGGGGAGTCTGACACAGAAGGCTCACTGGAGTCTTCCACGTCTGTGAGTGCCTCTGACCCATCCTCTGAGAGTGAAGCGGGCACTGAGGATCCTGTCCATCCTAAAAGTCAGTGGACGGGCAAGTGTGGTCTCCATCTCATGCTGAGACTCTGTGCTACATGCAGGCACCCACCGGCATGATGCCAGGGCCCACGAGATATGCAATATCAAGAATCCATAATGTAGCATCATCTTTTGACCTTTTCTTCACTCCTGACCTGATCCAGCTCATTTTGCAAATGACAAACTTATACGGGAGGCGTTCAGTGTGAGGATAGAGTGATGTGGATGCCCAAGAGATTCGGGCATACATGAGACTTCTCATCCTGACAGCGCCATTGACCAGCTCCACTAGAAGGAGAGGTGTGTGCTGGTTGTGCAGAGGCCTGAAAAAGAGGTCTTCCACCACCAAGTGTGCATTTGTAGGGAACACTAGGTCACAGGCTGCAGGACCACACACACACACACACACACACACACACACACACACACACACACTTTGAAACCTCCTTTCTCTCTAGAAGAAGAAGAAACAATAACTTTGATATTTCAACAGCAGCTGTAAACTTGTATTTTATTTAACCCTCAGATTACGCACACACGCACACACACAAGCACACACACACACACACACACACTATCCATGTATCTGTTTCTCTCAAACACACACACACACACACACACACACACACACACACACACACACACACATCGTATATTCAATGCCTGGATATTTCTGTTTATATTTCATATTTTGTTCATATTTCATATGTTCTATTTTGTTTTTTGTCTAAATTTCCAAAGTTGTTGCAGTTTGCACAATAAGAGTTCACACTGATGAATCAGATGTTGATTTAAAAACACACACACACACACACACACACACACTGGGCCCTGGTAGTCACCCGGCTCCATAATATAACTGGCAAAAATACAAGAATTTCATGCATCGGCCTACAATGGGAAAATGGTTCAATCTGGTGAAATACATCAAAAATGTCAAATGTAACTACTTTTCTTCAAAATGGCATGCTGACATTACAGAATGCATGGTTTTATACTGGAATGGCAGTGAGATTAAAAAATGTGGTTTTAATGGAAGTGAATGGGGCATTTTTGGCCACGAAGGTGGTTAGAGGGAGTATTTGTTACTACATAAAATATACTAATGCAATCAAATCAATTTTGTTGGTAATCTTTGATATATCAAAGACTCTAATCACCACCAAAGCCCCATCAGCCTACAACTTATTATATGGAAAATAATACATTTTTTGTGGGTTTTTTATAGATAATTATAATATAACTGGCATTTAAAGGGTTAAAATCCTGAAAAATAATGAATATTGGATTATTTTGATCAGGGAACAAGTTGATTAAGGGATTCAAGCAAAAAAAGCAGAAAAAAATATTGTTGTATGAGGATTTTATGGCAGATTTTGTGCGTGTACATTTTTGCCACAAAGGTGGTTAGAGGGAGTATTTGTTACTACATAAAAAATACTGATGCAATTAAATCAATTTTGTTGGTAATCTTTGACATATCCAAGACTCCAATCACCACCAAAGCCCCATCAGCCTACTACTTATTATATAGAAAATAATACATTTTTTGTGTTTTTTTTTTTTAAATATAATTGATAATTCAAATAATCAAACTGGCATTTAAAGGGTTAAAATCCTGAAAATTATTAAATATTTGATCATTTTGATCAGGGAACAGTTGGTTAAGGGATTCAAGCAAAAAAAAAAAGCAGAAAAAATATTGATGTATGAGTATTTTATGGCAGATTTTGTGCGTGTACATTTTTGCCACGAAGGTGGTTGGAGGACGTTTTTTTAAGGAGGGCACAAGGGTTAAGCCTGGCGGAAACCCTGATATGCAATGCTAACCCCACTTTTAATTTTACTGGCTAGCTTTAAAAAGCTATTCCGCAAGACTTAGCTGGGCTAGCTCCTCAGCCTAGGCTTAAACATGTGATAGGCATCTTTTCCTAATAATAGCACTTCCAGGCTACATACACTAGTATTTAGTAATGCAAAATTGGTAACTTAATAGACAGCTTGCTATATTAGCTACCTACCAACAACTCCATGGCAACCCGGATGCGAGAGGACGCTGGCGTGAATATCGCCGCTTCTCGATCCGTGACAAAACGGCTTTTTTCTGCTAAAAGAAGAGGGCCAATTTGTCTTTAGAAACTCTAAGGCTGTGTACTACCTTCGAAGCCTGCACACCTGAAGAACTGGCTCCATGGACTCACTTTTTCCGCTGATCAGCTGTTGGCCTCACGGCTCAGCTGTTAGCCTCACCGATCAGCTGTTAGCATAACAACGCTAACTTATAAGCAGACATACTGGATGTTCTGTGGGCTGTCCATCGCTGCTCCGCTGGTCCTCCCTCCACCGCAACCTTGGGGTTATTCACCACCTGGCTCCGTTGTCGCTCTCCTCTGCTGCTGTGGTCTCTCCCGGCTCGCCGCGATGTTGGATGGTCGCTGCTGCGCCGTTGCTGGTGGGGTCTGCGGGTGTTCAGTGCAGGAGCTCCTGGACTTCTGCTTTCGCTTCGCCCCGGTCTCCGTCGCTGGAACTGGATCTCTGGGTCTCCTGTGTCGCCCCCCGCTGTGTACACGGAGCCTCGGGACGCAAGTTTCCATCTAGACGAAGGATGCTGTTCCCTGCGGTGCAGACGGCGGTATTGACAGATGTGCGGCTGTTCCCTCCGTACTGACTGACAGGCGCCCCATTTATTCTTTGTTTTGCTTGTTTTCATATATGTTTGCTCCACTTCGTTAAGTGTCCTTGGGTACCCTGAAAGGCGCTATATAAATTAAATCTATTATTATTATTATTATTATTATTACCTCACACAGCAGTAGGATGCCGGGTTGCACCTCAGTCAGTATTAAGTCCCCACTGACATGTGACCATTTGAGAGAGAGTGTGTCTAAAACTGAATACTTAAATGGATGGAATGGACTTATTTTAACAATGGGAATGTGTTCTTAAAACTTAAGTTACCATCTATCTAGCTGCTATCAATTTATTCCATCATTTACTAAATACAATTAATCTAACTGACTAAGCCTAGATTGTAAATTGAAAATAAAATCTAGAAAGTTTATTAGCCCATCAGCCGTTTGCAAAAAATAAATAAATAAATACATTTTAAAAAACAGAAAATATGGGCTAATGGCCATACAAAGTCTATTGAACATAAACAGGGTTTAACTTGTTGAGACCATAAAATGACTCTGGGAAAGCTTGCATGCCTTAATTGGAATCAATATTCTCCATCCAACGGCAGCAGTTTAGTGTGTTTTTCCACCCAAGAGAGCACTTGTGTTTTACCAACCACGAGGGCACTTACGCACGTTTTTATACCACCCAAGACTAGATGGCAGGTTATCATGTTTTGCCAACCGGGAGTGCGCTTAAGCTTGTTTTAACCACCCAAGAGAGCAATTAAGTGTTTTATTTTCACCTAAGAGGGCAGTTTAGTGTGTTTTGCCAATAAACAGGGCACTTAAATACGCCCTTTTGCCACCCAAGTGGACAGTTTATCATGTTTTAACCAGCCAAGAGGGCAGTTTAGCGTTTGTTCCACCCAAGAGGGTAGTTTAGTGTGTTTTGCCAACCAGGAGGGCACTTTAGCACGCGTTTTTGCCTCCCAAGAGGGCACTTTAGCATGCTTTTTTCCACCCAAGAAGGCACTTTAGCACACGTTTTTGCCTCCCAAGAGGGCACTTTAGCACACATTTTTCCCTCCCAAGAGGGCACATTAGCACGCGTTTTTGCCACCCGAGAGGGCAGTTGCATTTTGTCAACCAGGTGGGCACTTCAGCACAAGTTTTTGCCTCCCAAGAGGGCACTTTAGCACACATTTTTGCCTCGCAAGAGGGCACATTAGCACGCGTTTTTGCCACCAAAGAGGGCAGTTGTATTTTGCCAACCAGGTGGGGACTTTAGCACGCGTTTTTGCCTCCCAAGAGGGCACTTTAGCATGCGTTTTTGCCTCCCAAGAGGGCACTTTAGCACACATTTTTGCCTCGCAAGAGGGCACATTAGCACGCGTTTTTGCCACCAAAGAGGGCAGTTGTATTTTGCCAACCAGGTGGGGACTTTAGCACGCGTTTTTGCCTCCCAAGAGGGCACTTTAGCATGCGTTTTTGCCTCCCAAGAGGGCACTTTAGCACACATTTTTGCCTCCCAAGAGGGCACATTAGCACGCGTTTTTGCCACCCAAGAGGGCAGTTGTATTTTGCCAAGCAGGTGGGCACTTTAGCACGCGTTTTTGCCTCCCAAGAGGGCACTTTAGCATGCGTTTTTGCCTCCCAAGAGGGCACTTTAGCACACATTTTCGCCTCCCAAGAGGGCACATTATCACACGTTTTAGCCTCCTAAGAGGGCACTTTAGCGCACGTTTTTCAACAACTGGGCCACAAGGGGGTGTGTGTTTTCAAGCTCCTCTGCAACCACCCATTCACGGTGATCTTGGGAGAGTGTGTGTGTTTAATTTGTATTTCTTAGATGTTTGCCATCTTTATGGCAAACAGGTGAAATAATTTCAGAGTGGCCAGGAACAAATGTGGGAAGGAAATGGGTACAGACAACAGATGTGATGGTCTTTGAAGGCAGACAACTGGTGGTGGAAATGATCTTGTCTGGTGGTGGGAGACAGTAAGTTTTGACACGTATACAGCAGACCCCTGCTAAAGGGGGACAACCTGTGTGATACAGGAAAAAATACTTTTCCCGTGATGGCACCTCAGAGAAATTGCCTGCAGACACCGTCTGGTGGTGGGGAGTGGTTAACTGTGTTTGAATATAGTTGTCTGTAGGGGATAACTAACTCTCTCCTGCTCTGCAGCCGTCCAGTAGTGCTAAATGTTTAAGTTTTGTTATACCAGCTATTCTCAGCTGTTTTCCCCCCTACATTTAAATTTATTTGGACAAGACAATTTTCATCTGAAGTACCAATGGAGTCTCTAAATGGTGAGTTATTATTTCATTATCCTATTTCTAATAAGGTGGTTTTAATGGTTCTGTTGATCTTAGGATAATGTTTTGCATACTGTTTTAAATGTTTTGTTTATTAGGTCACTTGGGGGGTGCTGTGTTGGATGGTGAGGAAAACCCTGATGCTGACAACCAAGGTTAGTCTTTAATATCACTCATTTATGTTAGAATTTATTCAATTTACAATTTGTTTTAAATTGATTTCTTTACCTTCTTTTGTACAGTTTTCCAGGGAGAAACACGGTGCCCTGGTGACATCATTAGGGCAGAGCGAAAAAAACTTGATGATCAGATAGCTGTTTGGAAACAGAGAACTATTGGGGAGGATCAAAAAGGCCTTGATGGTAAAACAGTGTTTTGTTTTATGCTTAAATAGAAATTGTCAATATGTCGTCAGTTTATATTAATTATTTATAAAAAAAAAAATTCTGCTAATATGTATAGATTGCCCTCCCCCTCATAAAAAAAACAAAAGTCTGGATTGTGCTAAAACCTCTGGCAAGAAGTCATTATTGAGCCGAAAACGTCGTGGGATTAAGAGCCGTCAGACTGATAATGATGCAACGTATGTAACAACTATTTGTTAGTAGCATGAATTAACAGTCATAGTGTGTGTTATTATAATTATTAATATACTTGAAATAAATGTTATTGTTGATTCAAATTTTTTTCCCTAACTTCGCGTTATCACAGGTCGGGGAACGTAGTATGGCAACCGTTAGACATTCCTCAGAAGTCGCAGTTCTTTCCCCCGAGAGAAGTGGATGAGGCAGTGCAGGCACTTGTGCAGCTAAACACAACGCCGAGGGACGAGCCCCAGTTACCCACTGGATATGTGGCTGCCTCTTCCCAAACAGGTGTTGTAGAAAATGATGTGTATGACAATGATATTTTTATTGTAAGCCCTCGGTCCAGTACACCTGATGAACATATATCAGCAGATGTATTGTCGCTACTGGCCGCTACAGTTAGCAATATACAATCATCCCCGGCAGGCTGTCCTAATAGCAGTGTGATCAGTGTGGGCAACACGCCTTTGACGTGTCTACAATTTAATGATTCTCTGGATTTATCAGACGTGTCTCATAGTAATACTAATCAGGTTG
This sequence comes from Sparus aurata, assembly GCF_900880675.1. Taxonomy (NCBI): domain Eukaryota; kingdom Metazoa; phylum Chordata; class Actinopteri; order Spariformes; family Sparidae; genus Sparus; species Sparus aurata. The sequence continues at coordinate 23,861,188 of NC_044199.1, forward strand.
GCTCGTTAGAGCATTTTGCTTCCATACAGGGAACTGAACTGCCTGATTTAAGTAGCCATTATGGCCTCGATCTTTTTGGTCTAGGACTAGCTAAACAACATGACGCAGAGACACAGACACCAGTTAATTTGCAGGACTCTGTGGTCGATAGAGTTGATCAGCTGACGGCTGTAGTAAATAGTGAATTTGCAGATTTAAACAACACCAACTGGCTTTGGAAAAATCCGTCAGTGAAAATAAAAACCTGTTACAAAAACAGAATGAAAAGCTAATTGAAATAGTGCAACAACTAAGAAGCTCTACTGCGCAGCATAAAGAGGATATTGTAGCTGTGAGACGATTGTTGAGGGAGCATTCCGATTGTAACACCTCCATTTCTATTTTGCTAGACACGTTGGTGCAGAGGCTTTTGAGTTAAAATTTTACACATTTCTGTGAGCCTAATTAGCAGCCATCATGCCGCCTCATAAAAAATAAATCAGACTTAAAGACGGGATATGGAGTGTTTTAGACACCAGTGATGATGAAAATGATGAATGGAACTCTGATGATGAGAGAGCTGTACCTATTGCCAGCGAAGGTGTCCATGGTAGATATATCCGGTTTGCGCAAAAAAATGGTTTGCCATATGGTGATAATGTAGCGGGCAATGTCGACACATTGTCTAGATGGGCTAGAGTTCGGGCTAGACGAGTCGATGCCTTAACAAGACGTGTGACACATATTGCGTCCACCCGCCTCTGTGCTGCTCGTACTGTTGCTCATAATGCTAGTTTTACTTGTGCTAATGATGCTAATGTTGTGGCTGCTTGTGATAGCGTGGCCTGTGCTGATGAAACTACTTCTGCTAGTGTTTGTGCTAATGTGGACTGTGCTGATAAAAATGCTTCTGATAATGGTTGTGCCGGTGTTAATAACAGTGTTATTGAGATTTCTGACGATGATGATGATGACTCTTTTAGCCTTGTTAGCGTAGGGTTCGATACATCAGTCAATGTTGATACTGAGTCTGTTGTTCAGGCTGACAGAGTTATGTTGCAAAGTCCTGCAGACCCCCTCAGTGTTGGTGGGGCTTGTTCTATAAATCAGATAGGTGGTGGTGGTGGCGGTGATAGAGAAGCAGAACAGGATGCAGTGGCTGAGCGTGAGTTGGGGTCCGTTTCCTTCTCTGACGATGATGATAATGATGATGGTGAGGTGAGACCACCGATGCAAGTCCGTGACATACCGAATTTTAATGCGATGGAGTTGCGTCAGCGTCTCGATTTCAGAGACATCAGTCTCGATAACCCCGAGTTGGTACCCAGGAGAATCAGAGAAAGGTTGTCTGGGGTGATAGACCGAGCGTTAGATGGTACACACCCCGGGAGTATTTTAAATGCGGTGTTAAGAGGTCCGTCCCTGGCCAATGATGTGCAGGCTATTTTAAACTCTGACAATCAATACAATACAGATTTGTTTCTGGAAGAAATTTCGCGAGTTTTACAGAGTAATGACACGTCCATGTCTGATGATGAACTAGAGTTTATTGTTACGGTGGTGAAGAATAGAAGCGGCGGAAAGCGTAAAAATATTAATAAAATACCATATAATAAGATATTGTCGGAGAAAACGCGATTTCTATTTAATCCTGACAATATGGGAGGCAATAATTTGTGCTTCAGTCTCTGTCTTGCACGTTTTGAAAAAAAAAGACAAGAAGAGGAAAAACAATTAAAACTGCAAGCAGTGATGAACGGGCCCTCGCAGTCCACGCGCGCGTCGGGGCGTGCCGCCGTCCAAACGCGCCGCGGCTTAAGCCCCATTCCTCGATCGTTGTTCACGGAGGCGGCAACCGCCTGCGTTTGGGACGGTGCACGCCGGGGGTGAATATCAGCCTCTTCTCCCAACGTGTGTTTGTAACGCGGTGGGTTGCCCCTGCCAGTATCAAGCGCTTTCAGGTGAAGTCAGAACAACTTCGTGCAATCCACAGAAATCCTAATGGGCTGCAGGTGAATGATTTCTAAAACATTTAATAATCGGGTACGTTTTGACAATCGATTCTGCACCGTTACGTTGTGTGAGGTGTTACGGCCTTCTCTAGATTGGAAGTGGGACAGAGAAGGGGGGGTTGTGGCTTGCAGTAAACTTCCTCCGCCCTAAATTCAAACCTGGGTCCACTGCGTATGTGCCATGCACTCCAACCACTCGACCACCGGCGCAGATAAGACACTGCCTTCTGTTGTCACCGTGAAGGCAGGAAGGCAGCGCATCATAGGGGAGGATGGAAGTGGAATGCCACAGATTTAGATAGGCGGTGTTTAACCAAAGAACTCACTCAGTTGTTTCATATCGAAGTGGAATTCACTTCGTTCATCGCGGAAGAGTTGGGCAGAATCACAACTACACACATCTTGTTGTGTGCCACATTGACAGGGCAGACACAACACGCAAATGGCATTCTTAGCAAATTGGCTTATTTGAAAATTGTGTGCTGTGGCTCACTACCACTCACTTATCCATTATGTGGCTCAACCCATTACCATTCAAATATGCCCTGTTGTAACGTGCAATTCAGACAAAACTACCTGCAAATGCCATGTACATCTGACTATGTTTGTCATCACTGCACATAAATATGTGCAGAATAATGCTTCACTTGCCCTCTTTCAAAAATGTATTTATGGCTGTCTATCAGTGTCAAGCTTTTGATCTAAGTTCTGCTTTGTTTACCAGTTTTTATTCCAAGAAGTGCATGCTGCCACCTTTTGAAGTTTCAATAAAATCTGATGAATATGCGGCTGACTTACTGGAATTGAATGGAATCATTCAGAGGTTATCTAGATAGGATACATGTGCCTTGAAAGACAACAGTGCCATCTAGTGGCGACTTGTATCACGTACATCATACATTCATGTGCTTCTAAGCTAAATAGACCACTTCCTGTTGGACTGAGAGTGTGGGTGTAAATGAGTCATTTGTGCATCTTCTCATAACACACATGCATGCCAAATTTCATTCATGTACATGCATGTAGGGTGCCCAAAATTGACTGCGATAAAACTTACTTCATGTTTCCAGTGGGTTTCCAGTGGGTGGCGCTATGGATATGACACAGTATTGATGCACAGATCTATTCAGGGCGACTCCCTCTAGATTCCCTCTAGATTTGGCCGAGCCAGGAAATAGTATGAAGGAGATATCAGGACTTGATGCTTCATGGCGAAGGATTGTTATGGCGGGCTCCGCAACTGCCAGCAGGAATGACGTAGGATAAAGATTTTAATAACTTTTCATCTTCAAGGTCAGAGGATGCTACTGAGTGACTTTGAAGTCGGTGGTGTTACATCTGTAGGAGGAGATAATTTAAGTACGAAGATTGGCAATATTTCAAAATGGCGTCCAAAATCAAAATGGCCGACTTAGTATTGATGCTGAGATTTATTTGGGGAGACAGCCTCTACACTAAATAGAAGTTTGGTGTGGATAGGAAATTGTATGTTAAAGTTATAAAGCCTTGATGTTTGACCGCGAGGGAAAAAAATGGTTTCCATCGCCCCGCCCACTAAAGCATGTCGCAGCTGAAAGATTTTAATAACTTTTGTTCTCCAAGGCATGAAGAAAATTACTGAGTTAATGTGAAGACTGTGGTGTTTAAGCTCTAGGACAAGATAATTTTCTAAGTCGGCATGAATTTGTCAAAAATTCCGCCACACATCTAAATAACTGACTTCCTGTTGTAGTGAGAGTAAGCATCCAAATGGGTTTTTTGTGCGTCTGGTCATGATGAAGGTGCGTACCGATTTGCGTCCTTCTATGTACAAGTAGGAGGCGGGGCATCACAATAGGGGGCGCTACAGAGCCCACGCGTCACCGCCACGCCCCATGACCACACAGATCTCATCAGGGCGACTCCCTCTGCATTCCTGAGAGATTTGGCCGAGATAGGAAATTGTATGAAGAAGTTATGAGGACACGATGCTTTACGGCGAAGGATTCGTATTTCCCGCTCCACTGTGGCCAGCAGGTATGACGTAGGATAAAGATTTTAATAACTTTTCATCTTCAAGGTCAGAGGATGCTACTGAGTGACTTTGAAGTCGGTGGCGTTACGTCTGTAGGAGGAGATAATTTAAGTACGAAGATTGTCAATATTTCAACATGACGGCCAAAATCAAAATGGCAGACTAAGTATTGATGCTGAGATGTGTTCGGGGAGACACCCTCTACACTTACGAGCAGTTTGGTGTGGATAGGAAATTGTATGTTGAAGTTATAAAGCCTCGATGCTTGACCGCGAGGGAAAAAAATGGTTTCCACTGCCCCGCCCACTAAAGTATGTCGCAGCTGAAAGATTTTAATAACTTTTGTTCTTCAAGACATGAAGAAAATTACTGAGTTAATTTTAAGACTGTGGTGTTTAAGCTCTAGGACAAGATAATTTTCAAAGTAGGCATGAATTAGACAAAAACGCCGCCACACATCTAAATAGCTGACTTCCTGTTGGAGTGACAGTATGGTCCCCACAGACTTTTTTGTGCGTCTGCTCACGATGAATCAGCGTACCGAATTTCGTTCATCTACGTGCATGTGGAAGGCAGGGAAGAACATTAGGGGGCGCTACAGAGCCTGCAGGTCACGACCTCGCCCAACGGCATTAAATTATCAAATTTTTCACTACATGTGACGTATATTCCAAATTTGGTGAGTTTTTGGGTATGTTCAGGCCTCCAAAACTGCAGTTAAAGCGGTACACTAGTCCTTCCAATTACAATAGGGACCTCACAGGTCGATGACCTGCTCGGGCCCTAATTACGATTACAATAGGGACCTCGCAGGTTCCCTGCTCGGGCCCTAATAATAATAATCATTACAAAAACAATAGGGTCCTTGCAGGTTCCCTGCTCGGGCCCTAATAATAATAATTAAAGCTGCAAGCAGCGTTGAACGGGCCCTCGCAGTCCACGCGCGTCGGGGCGTGCTGCCGTCGATGCATGCTGCCGTCGGGGCTTGCTGCCTTCGGGGCATGCTCAAGCAACACCTTCCTCTGAGGAAGTCGTTGCTTCATAATTCGATGGACTGCTATTGCCGGTTTGAAATGATGTACGCTGAAGTCAGAAAAACTGTGTGAACTGCTGCATGAATCCCCGGACAAAGACTGAGTCGATGCTCCGCCTCTGGAGCTGGCTGAAGAGAATGTGCACACTTGGCATGATGCAATGAAATAGTTTCAGGAACATCAGGAACATGTCTATGTGAAGTAAAAGATGTGGGATCCAAATAAAGCTGAAGAGAACTTTTTCTACAGTTCTTCTAGCTGCTCTCCACTGTAGCTATGATGTCACGCATTCTATTTCAAGCAACACCAGTGTTGGGAATAACGGCGTTAGAATAAACGGCGTTACTCACAGCGTAACTTTTTTTCAGTAACAGGTAATCTCACCAATATTACTATTTCCATCGTTACAATGCCGTCACCGTTACGGACTATTAAATGTGGCGCGTGACAAACTGAAGCTGATCACTGAAGCTGTTGTCATCCATCTCTGCTCTCAGCCACCGGAGCTGCAGAGCTGTATTGTTTTTCCTCAGGTGAGGGAGGAGGGAGGAGGGAGGAGCGAGACAACCGCATAAGTGGTGATGATTGGCTCCCTAACGTTGAGTGAGAGTTCTTAAGCCAATCAGTGGCAATGTTCGGTTTACACACAAGCCACACACGCACACAGCAGCCTCACACACTCAAACTAGCAGAAGGGAACTGTGGCAATGGCGAGTCCGGAGGGAAAGTAAATGTTTGCAAATTGGAAGTACAGACACTGCTTTAATCTCCTTTGTCCATGTCCGTTGTAAGCAACTCTGATCTAATGAGGCCTCTCTCAATGGCACACGCTTTTACAAAACTAACACTGGACAAAACTCGGTTGCTGACGCTGTTGATGATGATAGCAGGCCATTTTCTAAATACATATGTAGATGCCAAGTAGCTAAAATGACTGCTGAGCTCAAAAGGGGGAAGAAATAAAAGTAGCGCAATAGTTAATTTCCTGGTAACTAATTACTTGTATAGTGGACTAATTCTGTTACTAACTCAGTTACTTTTTGGGAGAAGTAACTAGTAACTATAACTAATTACTTTTTTAAAGTAACATGCCCAACACTGCGCAATACACACCCATTATAAAATGAGAAGACGGCCTAAAAATCTTTAAAACTAAAACTGTGATGATTTGAAAACTGTAAAAGATTTTCAAAAACTGATTACATGCCCAATAGTTTGAGGTCTTCTGACTCTTTTAAAGTTGGAATGGAGTGTCCAGCTCAAAGTATGAGGGACAAGAAAAGGATGAAGGTCAATGAGTTTTGAAGAGGACTTGAAGATCCCATTGACACTGATTCGACTGCGACCAGAGCGCCATCTATTGGCCGATTTGCACCAAATTTTACACACAGCCTCATCATGCCATACCACACAGTGAAGAGTATTTATGTGATAATCAGACAGTATTTTGTAAAGATATGCAAGATTGTCTGTTTTCAACACAATATGCAGGAATTTGTCATTTTATATTTCGGGCAGTTTATGGACTATCAAAATTCTTTTAATAACTTTTTGTCAGGAGGGTCTACAGATGCTACATGCAAAGTTTGGTGCAAATTGGTCAAATTCTCTAGGAGGAGTTCGAAAAAGTAGGTTTTTCATTTGTCGCGATTTTGCAAATGGAAAGTTACTGCAAAAGTGGGCGTGGCCTACACCAAACAATTCAGCTGAATTCAGGGAATACACAGATATGAAGATTAATAATGTGCAACATATTAAGTGGGAGATATGAGCCAAAAACGCTTTTAAATTGAAAATAGCGCCACCTGGTGGTCATTTTCGGTGAGTGAGTCGCAGGGGCCATTCTATAGCACCTCTATGAATTTCATTTCCATAAGTGTTATGGTGTGGGCACAGGGCCAATTATGCAATTAAAGTGACGCCAGAGCGCCACCTAGTGGTGGATCGGTAAACCCTTTTTCAGATGTCCTCAGGAGGGCACTGACAATAAATGTACCAAGTTTCGTCTTATTCCGATGCACCGTTGTGGAGATATAAAATACATCAATTTAAAGAGCGCCACCTTGTGGTCATCGCCTAAAATTTTGCAAAGGGCCTCAGGGGCTCATGGGGAAGTAGTATCCTGAGTTTCATGTCATTTGATCTGACTACTGTGGAAATATCCAACACTTCCTGTTTTGAGCCAAATCTACAGGAATTTATTATTTAATAACTTCAAAATTATTTATTAGGGCCCGAGCAGGTCATCGACCTGTGAGGTCCCTATTGTAATTGGAAGGACTAGTGTACCGCTTTAACTGCAGTTTTGGAGGCCTGAACATACCCAAAAACTCACCAAATTTGGAATATATGTCACATCTAGTGAAAAATTTGATAATTTAATGCCGTTGGGCGAGGTCGTGACCTGCGGGCTCTGTAGCGCCCCCTAATGTTCCTCCCTGCCTTCCACATGCACGTAGATGAACGAAATTCGGTACGCTGATTCATCGTGAGCAGACGCACAAAAAAGTCTGTGGGGACCATACTGTCACTCCAACAGGAAGTCAGCTATTTAGATGTGTGGCGGCGTTTTTGTCCAATTCATGCCTACTTTGAAAATTATCTTGTCCTAGAGCTTAAACACCACAGTCTTAAAATTAACTCAGTAATTTTCTTCATGTCTTGAAGAACAAAAGTTATTAAAATCTTTCAGCTGCGACATACTTTAGTGGGCGGGGCAGTGGAAACCATTTTTTTCCCTCGCGGTCAAGCATCGAGGCTTTATAACTTCAACATACAATTTCCTATCCACACCAAACTGCTCGTAAGTGTAGAGGGTGTCTCCCCGAACACATCTCAGCATCAATACTTAGTCTGCCATTTTGATTTTGGCCGTCATGTTGAAATATTGACAATCTTCGTACTTAAATTATCTCCTCCTACAGACGTAACGCCACCGACTTCAAAGTCACTCAGTAGCATCCTCTGACCTTGAAGATGAAAAGTTATTAAAATCTTTATCCTACGTCATACCTGCTGGCCACAGTGGAGCGGGAAATTCGAATCCTTCGCCGTAAAGCATCGTGTCCTCATAACTTCTTCATACAATTTCCTATCTCGGCCAAATCTCTCAGGAATGCAGAGGGAGTCGCCCTGATGAGATCTGTGTGGTCATGGGGCGTGGCAGTGACGTATGGGCTCTGTAGCGCCCCCTATTGTGATGCCCCGCCTCCTACTTGTACATAGAAGGACGCAAATCGGTACGCACCTTCATCATGACCAGACGCACAAAAAACCCATTTGGATGCTTACTCTCACTACAACAGGAAGTCAGTTATTTAGATGTGTGGCGGAATTTTTGACAAATTCATGCCGACTTAGAAAATTATCTTGTCCTAGAGCTTAAACACCACAGTCTTCACATTAACTCAGTAATTTTCTTCATGCCTTGGAGAACAAAAGTTATTAAAATCTTTCAGCTGCGACATGCTTTAGTGGGCGGGGCGATGGAAACCATTTTTTCCCCTCGCGGTCAAACATCAAGGCTTTATAACTTTAACATACAATTACCTATCCACACCAAACTTCTATTTAGTGTAGAGGCTGTCTCCCCAAATAAATCTCAGCATCAATACTAAGTCGGCCATTTTGATTTTGGACGCCATTTTGAAATATTGCCAATCTTCGTACTTAAATTATCTCCTCCTACAGATGTAACACCACCGACTTCAAAGTCACTCAGTAGCATCCTCTGACCTTGAAGATGAAAAGTTATTAAAATCTTTATCCTACGTCATTCCTGCTGGCAGTTGCGGAGCCCGCCATAACAATCCTTCGCCATGAAGCATCAAGTCCTGATATCTCCTTCATACTATTTCCTGGCTCGGCCAAATCTAGAGGGAATCTAGAGGGAGTCGCCCTGAATAGATCTGTGCATCAATACTGTGTCATATCCATAGCGCCACCCACTGGAAACCCACTGGAAACATGAAGTAAGTTTTATCGCAGTCAATTTTGGCGCCCTACATGCATGTACATGAATGAAATTTGGCATGCATGTGTGTTATGAGAAGATGCACAAATGACTCATTTACACCCACACTCTCAGTCCAACAGGAAGTGGTCTATTTAGCTTAGAAGCACATGAATGTATGATGTACGTGATACAAGTCGCCACTAGATGGCACTGTTGTCTTTCAAGGCACATGTATCCTATCTAGATAACCTCTGAATGATTCCATTCAATTCCAGTAAGTCAGCCGCATATTCATCAGATTTTATTGAAACTTCAAAAGGTGGCAGCATGCACTTCTTGGAATAAAAACTGGTAAACAAAGCAGAACTTAGATCAAAAGCTTGACACTGATAGACAGCCATAAATACATTTTTGAAAGAGGGCAAGTGAAGCATTATTCTGCACATATTTATGTGCAGTGATGACAAACATAGTCAGATGTACATGGCATTTGCAGGTAGTTTTGTCTGAATTGCACGTTACAACAGGGCATATTTGAATGGTAATGGGTTGAGCCACATAATGGATAAGTGAGTGGTAGTGAGCCACAGCACACAATTTTCAAATAAGCCAATTTGCTAAGAATGCCATTTGCGTGTTGTGTCTGCCCTGTCAATGTGGCACACAACAAGATGTGTGTAGTTGTGATTCTGCCCAACTCTTCCGCGATGAACGAAGTGAATTCCACTTCGATATGAAACAACTGAGTGAGTTCTTTGGTTAAACACCGCTACTGCAGGACGCTCGTCAAACCTGGTCACTTGACCGCTGTCCCTTTCCAAAAGGAAGAATCACATCTGGCTGCACTCCACTACCTATCTAAATCTGTGGCATTCCACTTCCATCCTCCCCTATGATGCGCTGCCTTCCTGCCTTCACGGTGACAACAGAAGGCAGTGTCTTATCTGCGCCGGTGGTCGAGTGGTTGGAGTGCATGCCACATACGCAGTGGACCCAGGTTTGAATTTAGAGCGGAGGAAGTTTACTGCAAGCCACAACCCCCCCTTCTCTGTCCCACTTCCAATCTAGAGAAGGCCGTAACACCTCACACAACGTAACGGTGCAGAATCGATTGTCAAAACGTACCCGATTATTAAATGTTTTAGAAATCATTCACCTGCAGCCCATTAGGATTTCTGTGGATTGCACAAAGTTGTTCTGACTTCACCTGAAAGCGCTTGATACTGGCAGGGGCAACCCACCGCGTTACAAACACACGTTGGGAGAAGAGGCTGATATTCACCCCCGGCGTGCACCGTCCCAAACGCAGGCGGTTGCCGCCTCCGTGAACAACGATCGAGGAACGGGGCTTAAGCCGCGGCGCGTTTGGACGGCGGCACGCCCCGACGCGCGCGTGGACTGCGAGGGCCCGTTCATCACTGCTTGCAGTTTTAATTTTAATTAGAATCCTTTAATAACTTTTTGTCAGGAGGGTCCATAGATGCTGTGTGCCAAGTTTCGTGCAAATTGGTGAAATCGCCTGGGAGGAGTTCGAAAAAGTAGGTTTTCGACATTTTGCGACGTAGCGAAAACAAATGGAGGCGGAAATGGGCGTGGCCTATACCACGAGATTCAGCACAATTCACTGAACGCGTCGATGTAAGGTTTTTGAATGTGCGACAAAGTTTATGGGAGTTATTAGCCAAAACGCGCTTTCCTTAATAACAGCGCCACCTAGTGGTGGAAATTCAGGACGACAACAGATTATAAAATTTTTCGCCAGATCTGACTTATATTCCAAGTTTGGTGAGTTTTGGGGTATGTTCAGGCAGTGAAAAATGCGATCATTTTGTGAGAAGAAAAATAATAATCATTAGAAAAACAATAGGGTCCTTGCAGGTTCCCTGCTCGGGCCCTAAAAATTGCTCGAACAAACAGTGGATGTAGAAACATTAAATGAACAAACATATGCAGAAAGTACCCATCTGAAAATTTTGGGTGATCTCACAAGCTGTGCGTCCTTTGATAAAGTAGCCGCATTTGAGAGAGAGATAAATGCAAAAATCATAATATTCCATCACACAGCCGGTCGCAAACGCCTGGCGTGTTACAAAACACATGATGAGATTAACAAACATACCGTCTGGTTATACTTACGGGATAATCACTATTATTTAATAGAAAACCCGGCAGGGTTCTTTGGCTCCGCATACGTGTGTAATTATTGTTATGAAACATATGAAGCAGTCTTGAGGCATAGCTGTAAACTCAGGTGCAATGTCTGTTTTACAAACGCATGTCACAGACATCCAACCAGAACTGTGAAATGTGGTGACTGTAAACGCATATGCAAATCTAATTTTTGTCACAAGCAACACAAAATGGTGGAGAAAACTCATAAAACAATACCATGTGACAGACTAAGGTACTGTGAGGCATGGGCAGTGTCTACACAGTGGGAAAAGGAGGTGAAACACACAAATGTCGCCCTCTTAAGTGTCGTCACTGCGATGAAGAAATAATGGATGTCAAGGCCCCCCACCAGTGTTATATTCAGCCTCTGAAGAAGAAAAAGCCAACAGATAAATACCTGGTATATGATTTTGAGACTCGGTATCACAATGGCAGGCACAAAGCTAATTTTTTCTGTGTAAAAGACCTTGACGGTAAAAACATGTTTTGTTTCCCCGGCCTAAATTGTGTGGAAACATTTGTTGAACGCTATCGAAAACCCAAATATATTGAATACACATTCATTGCGCACAACGCGTCAGGGTTTGACAACTATATTTTGCTTGAATATATGGTAGAAAATAAAATCGCGCCTGAACTGACCATGCGAGGTAGCAGAGTCATTTTGATGTACGACCGGGCGTACAAGCAGCGGTGGATAGATTCTTTCAGCTTTCTACCTATGCGTTTGTCAAAAATACCAGCAGCATTAGGGTTTGAGGACATGATGAAAGGTTATTTTCCTCATAAGTTCAACACGGCGGGGAACGAGAAGTATGTGGGTCCCTATCCAGAACCATATTACTATGGTTATGATAGTATGAGTGACAGTGAAAAAATAACATTCGTGGCTTGGTATAATACTGTCTGCGGAGAAACTTTCGACTTTGAGAAAGAGATTCAGCGGTATTGTGTCAATGATGTGGATGTGTTGCTCAGAGGATGTAGTATCTATCAGGATACTTTTCGGAAATGCACAGAACTTGACCCCTTCGTTTTTACCACCTTGGCATCCAGTTGTATGGGTGTGTTTAAAACATTGTTTCTGAAGAAAGACACACTCGCTCTCACGCATGACAGTGCATACGTTGGCCAGTATAAGGCATATTCAGATGTGTCTATACAATGGCTTGAATATCTGAGTCACACTCAAAAGATTGAGATAAAACATGCAGTCAACCATGGCGAACATCAGATAGGACCATACTTTGTGGATGGCTATCAACCTAATACAAAAAAAATGTGTTACGAGGTGCGTGAGGTGCTATGCTCAAGCTGGTTTAAATCCCGTGGTCAAAGAGACTTACGGTGTGCTTTATGGTCAGTTTATGTCAAAGGTAAACGAATTGAAGGTTAGATATAGTCATGAAGTTGAAGTGATGTGGGAGTGTGAATGGCTCCAACGTAGAAAGAATGATTTAAGCGTTCAAACGTTTCTACAGAGTTACAGGAAACCAGAACGTCTGGACCCTCGAGAGGCTCTTTTTGGAGGCCGTACAAATGCAATGAAGCTGTATCACAAGGTGTCAGAGGGTGAGAAGGTACGATATTACGACTTCACTAGTTTGTACCCGGCTGTGAACTCACAAAAACAGTATCCGTTTGGACACCCGCAGATTATCTATAGGGATTTTGGTTCCCCTTTATAAGTATTTCGGCTTTGTTAAGTGTGATGTGCTCCCTCCGAGAGGGTTATTCCATCCTGTCCTGCCCTATAGATGTCACAATAAACTAATGTTCCCATTATGTCGAACATGTGCCGAGGAGCTGAACCAGACCAGTAACTGTGCACACAGTGACAAAGACAGACAGTTGTCAGGTGTGTGGGTCTCGTTTGAGCTTCAAAAAGCGGTTGAAAAAGGATATAAGATTGTGAACACTGACGAGGTATGGCATTTTCCTAACAAAACAGACACATTGTTCAAAGACTATGTTAAGACGTTTCTCAAATGTAAGCAAGAGGCCTCTGGCTATCCAGGACATGTCAAAACGCCTGAGGATAAGGAGAGATACATTGAGGAGTATTTCAAAAAGGAGGGTATCCGGCTAGACCCAGACAAAATCTGTGTCAACAAGGCAGTGAGGAGTTGCAACAAGCTTCTTCTGAACTCGTTATGGGGCCGTTTTAGCATGAGGAATAATTTGCCAACATGTGAGTTGATAAAAGAATCAGACCGCTTTACACAGCTGATGTTTGGTGATCAATATGATGTGCGGCAGTTTTGTTTCATATCAGATGATGTTGCTATAGTACAGTGGTGTCATGCTGACATTAAAGCGGCCAGAACAAAAGATGTAAATATCTTTATTGGTGCCTTTACCACTGCTCATGCGCGTCTCATGCTTTATGATGTGATGGAGAAGTTAGATCGCCGTGTGTTGTATTGTGACACGGACAGCGTTGTATTTACTTCCCAGCCGGGGGAGTGGATCCCACCCTTAGGTGAATATCTGGGTAATTTGACGGATGAGTTAAATGATGGAAATTTGTGTGACCTTCCTGAAGAAGATTATATCAACGAGTTCGTGTCGGGGGGTCCAAAGTGTTATGCTTATCACACAGCTCACGGCAAAACAATGGTTAAATGCAAGGGTGTGACACTTAACTCAAAAAAAAGCATCTGTGGTCACCCACAAGTCTCTGGTGGGTTTGGTTCAAGCCTTTGTCGCCAATCAGAATACAGACGCACACGTGATGACTGTTTCTGAAACCATTAAAAGAGACAAAAAGCGCTTCCATCTCAAGAATGACACAGTTACAAAAAAAATTCACATTGTCTACAACAAACTCAGAATATTAAGTGATTACACTACCCTACCTTATGGCTATTAGACCAGATCAAGAATTTGACGCAAGACTACAACATCCGTTTAGTTTGGTGGTGAGCGTGTCGTAAAAAGACTTCTCTTTTCTCGGTTGGTCCAAAAGATTTCAAAGATCAAAAAGTCACCAGGAGTCTTCAAGGCTGAGTGCAATAGAACTTTATTTGCCGGCAAAAAAGAGCGGGATCAGACACAGACAAAATCCGTGAAAAAACCAAACTGACCCGAGGCTCAAATCCCCGAACATCCTCTTTTAAACACAGAAAAGTGGGTGTGTCCGTTCGGACAACATGGCCTCAACCAATCATTATTCTGCTTAATTACTGCTGACACTGTTATTTCTTGATGGAAAAATACCATATTTCTTATGGAAAATCCCCGTACCTCTAGTGGAAAAACCCAGTATTACCTTCTGCGCTTGCGCAGAGATTGGCGTACGTGCAGAACTGCATGTCGACCAGTTGCACCTCGCCTCGCTTTGTTTTTTTACATTGGGGCTTGCTCTGTGCCGCTATCACCGGCTCTTAGAAACTCTGGCCTTGAGGCCTTCAGGTTTTTGATAATTCACTCCCCTCCTTGATATATCCCATTATATCTGACCACTCTTGGCACTGCATTTTTAAACATAATGAAAGTGTTACATATTTGGTTATATGATGTTATTCTTAGATTTGTGGTTACATTTTCACACTTGACATCATCTGACTATAGCAGCTTTAAACAGTAGATGCACTTTTCAGTCAGCTGGTGCCCAGTAGTATGTTTCAGCAACTCTTTCACACTTGTTACCCTTTGTTTCTTACTTTTATCATTATAACATTATCAGTTACCATTAGTCACTATTTACTAACTGTGGTTATTTTATACTGACCACTATCTACTTACTATGGTTATTTGACACTACAAGCGGCCCTTCAAATTGTGGGAAGACATATTTTGTTAAAAATGTTATTGAAAAAGCATCGTCAATTATTACATATAATATTGACAATATCGTGTACATATACTCTTGTTGGCAACCTTCAGCTACTTCAGATAAGAGAAATTAATTTTGTGAATGGTCTACCCGAATCTCTGTGTGATGATGTGTTGTTACCCCCAGAGAAAAACAATTTGCTCATTATAGATGATTTGATGAATGACGCCAGCAACAATTTAAAAGTGCAAAATGTTTTTACAAAATACGTTCATCATAGGAACTTGAGTTGTATATATTTAGTCCAAAATTTGTTTATTCAAGGCAAGGCTAGCCGGACTATTAGTTTGAACACCAATTACCTTGTTTTGTTTAAAAACCCCAGAGATAAATACCAGATAACTTTAATAGGCAGACAAATGTTTCCTGGTAACTCTACATTTTTTTTGGAGGCTTTTAATGATGCCACCAGTACAACATATGGTTATCTTCTTATTGAGTATAAAGCCAAGACACCTGATTATTTAAGACTTAGAACAGCTTTGCTGTCTGACCGTCCGGTTGTATACATCTCTAAAAAGCAGAAGGGGTAACCATGTCGTCACGCATGCAGAGGAATTTGGCCCTGTTGGAACTGTTATATAAATCAACGCCGAGTATGCGCAGGGTCATAGTGGGGAAAGCTAGCTCGGACTTTATCAATGCTCTGTGTGAAATAGCTCTCAATGTGCTGAGTGGTAACATCCCTTTGACTGATAAACAGTACAAACAGCTGAAAAAAAGGAAAGCCGTCATCAGATTAGTAGCCGACAAAAAAGTCAGACTTTTAAAAAAGAAAAAGAGTATCAATCAGTCTGGAGGTTTTTTATTGCCTCTACTAGGAGCAGCCATACCATTTATAGTCAGTCTTTTTAACAGAGGGTGATATGGAGCATATGCAGAAAATGTTCCTGGTGCCGCAGCATCAATTGGATGCCTTAAAACAACCGCAACAGTACAAGCAGAACAGATCTATAAGACAAACGGCACAAAATGAATTGGATAAAGCCATGACTGATGTCCTAAACCTACCAGACACTGATGTATATGAAAAGGCCAAAAAATATGCAGGTATTCTACAGAGATACCTAGTGATGACAAAACAGAATGAGCTTGAAAAAAACCTTTTGACTTTATCCATACCGAACACTTCAGACCTTGTGGCACCTATCGATGACCAAGATAAAAAAGATTTAATCGCTGAAGAGGTACTAAAACACATGCCTAAAAGAAGCAGGAAAAATGCCGAACACATTTTGGAAGCTGCAGCCCGGGCAAAAAATGTGATCTCGTGGACAGATCAGGGCGAGATTGTCATTGACAACCGTCCTGTCCGAGGTTCGCATTTATATGATCTGATAAAAACTGTCACTGCCACGCATAATGTTTTAGACGATTCAAGACCTGTAGGTTGGAACGCTTTTTTAAAAACCATGGCCCGTTTAAATATTCCTTTATCTGCCATCCCAAACACCCTGGTACGACGGGCTATTACTGAGTATAAAGTGATCGATGACATGTTTGATAGAGAGTTTTATGAGTCGTGACGCTAGTCATAAGAGAAAAAGGCTTGGTAGAACACACAGATCCAGCACACCTCTTAGGACACCTGGGTGGGAACCAGACAGCCAGAATACCTCTTGGTTAAATTTCTAATTTCTTTTTTCTATTTTACTACGTTTTATTATTAACAATATTTTATTTTAACTACTTATATTTACTATATACGTTTTTTGTCATTTTATGTATGTTGTATAATATTAATAACTTCTATTTTGTTTTTTAATTTTATTTTCTAATATTTTTTGATCATTTTATGTACGATGTAATTTGTATTATGAAATTCTTGTTTGCTGTGCAAATGTTTTGACTAGACACGTGTAATCTCTCTTCTTACTCTAAAATGGTACATTGTTTTTTGTTTTGTTTTTTCCTCCTTTACTTTATATTACCAAATGTTTTGTGTTAATAAATCACTGTTTTGTTTTTTATATCAGTTTTATACAACAATGATTTTAAATAGAATAAAAATGACAATATCTTAAAATAAAATTGTGTTCAATATTTATTTGATGTGACATGTTTTACACAGCATTTATTATTCAAATACACATTTGTTTTCCATACTGTACACATGTAAAATTATATCCAAGACATATGGAAGGACGTATTTTGTTAACAAATCGACATACCATGTTATCATTACATACAAGATTGGGTCCATACATATTTAACAGTCGTGTATACGGCACCCCTTTTTGCACATGACAAAGAAAAAAGACACAATGCGACCCACATGTTACAGCCAGGTTATTTTGAACCTGTTTTCTAGAATAAGATACATATGTAGAATTTTCACCAGAAAACTGTTTATCTCCTTAGGAAATTTGTCAGGCGGATTACCAAAACTGTCAAAGAAATAGCCCTGTCTGTCTTTTGTGATATAAATTGCCAGCCAGTGTTCACCAGGCATGTTAGAGGGCTGTGTGTTTACAATCAACATAGCAGGGCATCTATAAACACGGTGCTTAGGGAGCTGGTCGCATGCTAAAACCCCCAGAAAATTTGTACCGTTGACAATTATTTTCCTAACAACACCAGTTAATTCAATTGTATTCATTGTGTTTAGTAGTAGTCCATCAGTACTTGTCTCCTGTTTGATATTTCGATAACTGAGTCAAAGACAGAATAGCAAATCAAATTAACCGTCCGGGGCAAGGGAACTCTAAATCGGGCTTCCAGCCTTATGTTGCCTGTTTTGATTAGCGATACATTTCTTGTACTCCCTTCATCAGGTTCCAGGTTGAAACAGAATAATGTATAACCGGCGCCGAAATCACTGCGTGATATGGCCAGTGACCTGTCTTTTAGGTGCCTTCCTGTGGTCTGCATCAGCTGATAATACTCTCTTGTGTAAGGGCCTCTTTGAAAAAGCGGTTGAAAGGGTGTTGCTGGAAAAGACTGTCCATCGGCATACACTTATAAACTCTGTGTCATAGTTTCCAAAATTAAAGGGGTTGCGAGTATAACTTCCTGTATATCCTTCATTATCGACAAATGCTACAATAACAAATTTAGGGATCTGACCAATATATAGATTTTCCTGGTTGCACACTCTAGTTCCAGCAGGGATGGAGAAAGTCTTCAAAGCGACTCTGTCTATAGCATATTTAGCATTAGTATGCTGTAGAGCTCTGCTGTGAGCTAAGCGCACAGTGGGGGCAACAGACACCTTTTTTACAAACACGCTGGCTGACATAATCTTAACATGGAATTGTGCATTTACAGCAGTCATAAGAGAGAATTCATCTTTTGATCGTATAAATTTCAGAGAAATATCCACACCATTTAGCAACAGTTTTTCTTGAAAAAACAAATCAGCGTGTATTGGGGCTATTAACTCCACAATCCGACTGTTTTCAGTATATGCGCCTCTAGTCGCTAATCCTGTGTTGGCTCCAGCTATAGATGCATCATCCATATGGCCACTGGTGTCCTTACAAAACAAACCCAGGCTGAACTGCGTGTCCAAAGTGTCCTTTCCATATGTGGCCTGACAATGGAGGAAAGAGAGTCGAGTTGCCAGACAACGCCACCTGGGGAATTGCACCCCAGGAAATATGACCACCACTCTTACTAGAAGGTTACACACAGATTCGTAACACCATTTGTGTCAGGCCTGGCGAAATGAGGACTCAGATGCAGTCAGAGAACGAGTATGACAGGCTTTTATTCTGAAACACTTGTATCTTCTTCAGAAGAAGTGACAACCAAATGGCTTTAAACTCTACCTCGTCAACAGACAGAGGATAGACAAGAAAACAATAAACAGGACGAGAAACTGAAATTCGCTCCCAAAGGAGGGGAAACAAGAAACAAACACTACACTGGTCTAATAATGAAAAAACTAAGAAACGTTACACCAACAGAAAATCGCTCTCGAGGAGGAAAAGGACAAAAGGCTATAAAATTATCTACTCTACACTGTGCTGAGAATAATTACAAAATCAAAGCGCTCCACAAGGAAGGAAGAACAAAACAAAAGGCTATAGCTATCTAGAAAACAAAAAAGGTTCACAACTGACCAAAAACGTTATCAAAATCAAAATCACTCTTCGTCAGAGGCATACAAGGAAACAGAAAAACAAGCAAGGCAATACTTATCAAATTCAAGGCAACTCTGTGGCAAGGCTGTGAAAGGCTGGAGATTCATGATACGACGAAATACTCTGGCGACGAGACAGGGGAAGACAAAGACAATATATACACCAGGGAAGGGAGCACAGGTGGAAACAATCAGGGATTAGGGGAGACATCAGACCGGTGACACAAGAGGAAGGGCAAGTGACCTGAAACGAGAGGAGAGTTACTTTTCAAAATAAAACATGAAATTCACAAGACAAAAAACCCAAGACAGGACATTCCTCACCGCGGTGTGACAATTTGATTTAAAGAGGACATGAGAGCCCCAGAGCTGGGGGCTGTGGACAGCCGTCCTTTATGAAGCCCAGCTGCCAGCTCACGTCAGAGCCGTGCAGCGCAGGAGGGAGGGGGAGAGATAAGCTGTGGCCTCAGCGGCTGAGCGAGGAGAGAGCTTAGCTTCCAGCTCCAAAAACACTGTCACCGTTTCACGGTGAGGGCAGAGAGCCGACCCCGCAGTCCTCAACCTCCTCACGGAGGCACCCAACAGTACGGCCAACACCACTGTAAAGTCACAAAATCGACACAGCTGTAATCCCATGATGCGCCATGACCAAATCAGTAGAGTAGAAGGTATAGTAGTACTCACGCCGACCGTACAAATCCAAGCTTGGTGCAAACCACCGTAGCACGCCAGAACGAGCCCTCTCCTGCTGAACGCCAGGCAATAGTGTGCGCACCCGTCAAAGCCCGACTAATTAACAGGTGGCACTACTGCACAATCAGGCACAGGTGATGTTAACTGAGTAGAGGTGGAGCAACACTCCACCTGTCACACATAGTTAATTATACACTCAATTATGCCTCGATATGGGTACGTGTTGGAAGACTGGTTTATAAGCCTATCTCCCAGCATGATATCAACCTGTGAGAATAAGGTACATCCTGGGTAGTTTATAAATCCAACGTCTGCTGCTGGTGCCAGATTTGTACCGTCTGCATTTGTAATCCTCACACATGTATAAAGATACGATTCGTTCAGGTCTAGGTAGTCCTCCCCACTAGCCGATATGTAAAATTCCAGAGGACCTGTGTCCGTAATTGCAGAAACCGGAGGAATTTCAACATAAGTAGATTTTTCAATAGATGTCTGGGTGTAGGGAACGGTAAACAGATCCAACTCGGTCTTTACACATTCTTCAGACTGATTATGAATGAGTGCCATGGTTGTCTTTTTAGAATTTTAGCCTAGAATATGTCTTTAGACAATGTCCTGGAGCGTCTGTTCGGCACCCTGTAACTCCTGCTGACTGACTTCTTTTTGACTGCTTTGTGTTTCTTAACAACAGTTTTACGTTTTTTAACCACACTACGGCTACGCCCACGTCTGGAAGGGGGTCTTTTCAAAGGTCTTCTGCTGTACACCAGCATGCCACTCCCATCCTGATGTCTTGACATTGTATTTCTGGCAATATTCGATACAATATCTCCTGCTATATTTGTAGCAGCAGTCCTTAAATGGGGTTTAGCTAGGCTGAACCCGCTTTTTAACAAAGGCATAGCCATCCTAAATAGACTACGAAATATCCCTCCTAACCCATTGCCATATTGAGTACTAGCCCCTATAAAACCTGGTAACTCACCCCCTGCCTGGTTCATATAATATGCCATATACCTGGCATCATCACGAGTGAAGGGAACGTGTGTCATTTTACAGACAGGACTTAGAAAAACTGCTTCACAGGCCTGAAGTGTAGTTTGATAATTACCTTACCAAATGCAAAGGGGATATACTGGTTTTGATCGTTTTTTTGGTGAGATCTCAATATCATCTATCACTGTTTTAGAGAGCGATGTGTAGTGTGGCTTGTCATAAGTCAGAGTGGGCATACGCCTGGGCTCGTCTGACACATTTATACAGCGGAGAAGCGGTACATAACTATCCCCCACTAATTGATAATTTACAATATCGCTGTAGATCAATATATTATACACTCCTGCGTGTATATCCGCAGGATGTGGAGCAGTGTGTTGTTTTTTTAAATTTAGGGTGGCAGGTATATTGACCGCCTCCCCCGGATTGAAACCTAACATCACAGCTAAACGGCCTTTAAATGTTAAACTGTAGCCTTCGGCACCTGAAAAAATAACTCTATTTGTGATGTTATTGTACACTAGACTCATGCGTGATACTTGTGGGGTTACTATACATTTTGCATTAAATTCCTTAAGTATTCTAGGTATTGTATCATAAAATCCAACCGCCAGAGATATGATGTATGTTTTCTTTGTTTTAGAGTCATAGATGTCCACATCAGCATCTTCTTCCGGGAAACTTTTCCAAACACGGGGATACTGGACTTCGATAACACCGACTTCATATGGCTCGTTCAAAACTATTGGTTTAGCTAATTTAGTCCGATATTGCCATATCTTGTTATTTGGGTATATATGGGATGAAGCATTACTGGGGAGGGTGATGTAAAAACCGTTCTTCTCCATAGCTCTGATGTATATGAACACCTATTTCACTAGCAAGGACCACACCATCAACGACATGCGTTTAAGGATTTATTAGTGACAAAGGAAAACGAAGTGTCGAAGATCTTGGTTCTTTTGAGTTCTTCGAGTGCGTTGTGGGGATTCTTGCAGAGAATCCGCCGCCGCTCCCGGGCAGCGACGGACCCCCTCATGGACCTACGAAGGAGAGGAGAGAAAGAAGAAACAGACAGAGAGAAATGGGGTGGGGGGAGGGGTGCAGAATACGAGAGCGAAGCAGATGAGAGGGTCAGGTGGTTATTTATAGAAATGCGGAAGTTGGCGCTGTTGAGGTGTGGTCCTGCTCCTGAAACTTCGCCAATTAAGCTTCAATCAAAATGCGTGCTGGTCAGCATTTGAGCACGTCTTTTATCACACATTAACAATATCTTTTTCAGAAATCCACCAGTTAAATTTCTCAGGCCAGCCCAGCCATTTAATGAGAACCATGTTTTTACGGCCTAATTTTTTTCTCATCAATATTTTTTCTATTTTGAAAGTTTTGTTTTTATCAATAATTACTAATTGCAGCTCTGGCTCATAGAATGTGCCTTTCACGGCCTCACCCCCACAATCTGATAACCTGTACACAGGCGGATCTCTTGCTACACGTTCGGCTATTGTAAAATATTCATCTGTGAAGGTTTGCTCGTAACCTTTTCTAAACACCCCGCAAAGTTTTGAAATTCTCACTTTATCCCCCAAACTGTATTTGAAGGCTACTGATCTCTGAGGTTTTAACTTATATAAATTATTAAAGACCGTTTTCTCATTGTGTTTATTAACAGCATTAGGGGCCATTTTTATCGATCTGTGATGAGATTTGTTGTAGGAAGCAATCAGGTCCTGAATCACATCCACATATCTACGTGAATTTACAGACGATAGATACCTCCACATTCGAGTCTTGAAGGTTCTGTTAAAACGTTCCACCACACTGGCTTTAGTTTCGTTTGATGTTGAAAAATGTTGGATTTCATACCGATCCAATAGCTGTTTGAAGTGTTTATTTTAAAACTCTGTGCTAGTTTGAAGTTTTGTAGGTATACGGCCTTCACTCAGTATGTTGTTAAAAGCTTTTGAAACATTAATGCCTGATTTATTCTTAAGACATCTGACCCACGCGTATTTAGAGAACACATCAATACACATTAGCAGAAATTTCACACCATCGTTTTCGTCAGAATATTCACTCATATCTACTAAATCAATTTGGAACTGTTTGTCAACACCGCTAACCAAAACCCTGTTCCGGGGAAAATGTCTAGCTGCTTTGGCATGAAGTGTATAAACATCTTGTCCCAATAAAAAGTGTTTCACGTCTGATACCGCAGGAGCAACCCCCGTAGAATCCCTCACAGCCTTGCGAAGTTTGTAGACGCTGCCGAGACCTCCTGGATTAGCAGGGTCGTGATAAATCTTATGTATCGTACTTTCCATGTTAAGGATGAGACAGAAATGACACGCTTATGCTTCTTACAAAGGCTTTTATTTTAAAGTCAAACACAATATCAAACATTAACTTCTAATAATAGTAACCATTACAAACATGGTCAAGTTTTTAAACACACACACACACACACCACACACACACATACTTTGAAAAATGTGTTAATAATGAAAAAAAAAGAAAAAGGAAAAAAAGGAAAAGAATAAAACATAAAAAAATGTCATGTACAACCATACAGTTGTCACAAGGCACATCAATGCTCTTCCCCTTCCCAGAAGTTGGTAATAACACTTAGTTGCACAGTTTTTATATAGTCCTTGCCAATTTGTGTCTCATACATCTTGGTGATTTTGTCTGTGATTCTCACTACCGATTTCAGCTCGTGCAGTATGACCTCAGCTGCTCCATGGATTCTAAAATCATTAACAAAGATTCCCTTTGTAGTTAAGAATGTTTGAATGGCCGAAATAAATCGCTCATTCCACAGTCTCTCTGTAAGCTGATCAAAGTGGATCTCGTAGAAATCATCAGGGACCCCCCACACACAGTCGTGGTGTTTCTGACTGGGGTGATTAGAGACAGATCTGAAATTAACACATAGCTGTAGCTGTAAACATGATTACAAACTGAAATTATTTACAGTATGCCTACCATTTGTTATTAGCAGTCTGTGTGTCTGATGATTTTCGGCCTACACAAGGCAGGCAGGAGACTGCTCTGGATGCCAGGCGATATATCATCAAAAACAAGGCGCTTTCTAATATTCTCATAACAATTGTAGATTCGATCTCGCTTGATTGCTCCATCAATTTCTCTAAACACCCTTTGCAGGCACCGCCAGTCACACCACTGGATAAAAAAAATGTTTTTGAACCATAAGTCATGCTCTTCAAGATTGAGCGGGTATGGCTGATTTTTCCATTCCTCGCGCCCTCTGGCAGCAATCAGCTTTTCCCTGTCTTCACACACACTAATAAAAATAAAATCATCTTGCTTGTGAAAAAAACGATCGGCCACAACCCGATAAATCTCCGGACCTATAGCGCCAACCAACTGCAAAATAGAGTTGCACGATACCCGCGGTACCCACGGTACCCCGCGGTGCCAAATCCTAACGGTTCCTACTATACTAGAAATTCTACACTACGGTACTACCGTGGATTACTATACTATCGGTGCCAGTTTCCGCTACATAGCGGCCGCCTCTACTCTCCTCCCGGCTTCTCACTGCATGCTACTCCCTTGTAAACAAACCCACATGCTAACTACTGCAACCGAACTACACAGCTGCTGAATGATTGGCTGTTTGCCTGTTACTGGTGATGTCCGGGGATATGATGGGCTGTTTCCGCACGCTGGGTCCGCCCGTCTGTTAGCTGATTGGCTGTTCGTGTGTTTCTGCCGGCAAGAACGAACTCCGTGAAGACAGCTCCGCTTCGATAGAAATTCGCTTCAAAACAAACAACAAGCTAAAGTTCTGTCTCACCCAGATGCAAGCTTACAGTCACTAACACGAGACAACACACTCACCATGGCAGAAGCACCAGGCCCGAGCGGCGAGTCTGCCGCGGCGGCGTCTCAGTGGCACCACTAATTTTGCTCAAAAAACCAAACTCCAAAAGTCACATTTGGAACTATTTTAGCTTTAAACAAGGCACAGATGGTAAAGCAATAGATGATGGCCGTCCACTGTGCAGGCGCTGCCACCAAGCTATAGAAGCCAAAGGAGGGAACACATCCAACCTGCAGGGTCGTCACCCAGATTTATATGTCGAATACCAGGTTAGTATGCCCTGTTTATTTTCTCATTGGCTAATATTAGTCTATATGCTCCGTGGACAGGCTGAGGAATGAAGAGTTAAAGGATGTCAAAGTATAAAGCACCTAGAAAATGCATAAAAATATAGTTTTCACAGGGAATCAGTTCCTGTTTATTGTATTTTGTCCTCTATGGTTTATTATGTTATATTATTGTCAAATAGATATTTTTAAAAGACAGAGGATTTGTTATCCTAAATTGATTATTTATATTAGTTAAACATAAATAATGTGCAAAGGAAACTAAATGATTATATGATTTCAACCATATAAATTCTAACTTCATTTATTTGTTTTTTATTGCTCGTATGCTTTTGTTCATGTACTCTTATTGACCCAGTTATGAACTAAAACCATTAGGACCATTAGGCTAATTTGTTATGTATTTCCCACTCCTTATTTTAGAGAGAGCCATCCAACCCAAAAGGGAAGCAACCCATGGCCAAGACCATACCTTTTTTTTATTTTATTTTAACTTTTTAATAAATGTTATTCATAAAAGTATTTGTTTCAGTCTAATTCATGCTTCACTAGTATTATGTTTATCATGCACCAAACAACATTATAAGTAATTAATAAGTATTTATAACTTGTACAAATACATTGCAGTTCATAAAAATAATGATAATAAAAAAAGGCTGCAGTATCGCGATAATACCCGGAACCGTGATACTTTGTCTGGTATAGTATCGTGGTTAATCATTTTGGTATCGTGACAACTCTACTGCGAAACATAAACTGTCTCAGGGACACCCTTGCTGGTCAAGATCTGAGCAGACAACCGAACGAAACAGCTTCCAGTCTTTAACAGACATCGAACCGCCTCGTGCAACATCGACCCCAAAACCAGAATCTGCCTGACAGTCGACGCTCATCTTGACTCTTCCATCGTGGTATTTTAAAGAATAAACATACCCGTTCAGACCCGCATACTCTAGAACCATCCCCCTCCTAGCGTTAGCTCTAGCATTGACCGTCATATTTCCCACTACACGCTTCTTCTAGTACGCTGCACATTCACAGCGGCTGCGCTAGGATATCGACCGCGTGACATACCGTCGACGCCTCCGACCAAATTCTCCAGTTCGATAAGATCGTTGTTTGCCATGACTACGCAGGGGTCCCTTGTTGCTCAGAAGAAATCCAAAGGTGAAATGAACTCAGATGTGCAGCTCATATATACAGTGTGATTACACGCCCTGTAGGGGACGACCACACGGCCAAAAAGTTATGCATACTCCCCACCCACCTCCCCCACATACCGCCAGGTGTTAACAAAAGGGATGGGCCGAAAGAGTGTTAATCTGTCAGGCTTATCCCGAATAAAACACATGAAAACAGAATTAAACAAAATCCCAAATTGTATATAAATATATACATATACATATATGTGTGTGTTAAAAAGTATTTTACATAGACACCAAACACTGCTAGTATCTATTAATGTATGCTTTATAAACCTTGAATGAGATAAAAAAAATAGCGGCTAAAATAAACTATATATAAATTAAATATAATTTAATAACTAATTGGTAGATATATCATTCACCGATTAAAAACAGTTATTAAAACTACTTATTATTCATACAAACACTATACAGTGTCTACAGAGTATACAGATTACTGAATTTGTTAACTACAAGACTGTCTGCCCACATGTCTAAAAGCCCAACCCTTGATTTAACTATACATGCTTACTCTATTGAAGAACTTTCTTACATTAAACAACACCAAAGGAATACTAAAACACAACTTATAATATTGATACACAAAATCCAGATATCCCCTCTTTGTATTGAACACAGCTTAGACAGAGTGTCTGTAAAGGGCCCCCACACACCGCCCAGACGTCCAACTGCCTTATCCGACCACTCTCCGACCACTCCGTTGCCTCTTGTCTGACCCGTTCGGCAGAAAAGTTGCATTGAACACACCGCTTCGACGTGCTGCCTACGCCACAGTAGCGTGTACGTTCTGCGCTTGCGCGAGATGCAATAAGCGGGTGGCGCTTGTGTTGTGAGTTATAAACGAGAACCATATGCACGCAACTTTACTTTCGATCAAAACGAAACTTAACTATTTCCGATAAAAACAGCTGCATACTAAACATGCAGCGAGGCATTACCAAACTTACGCAAATTAATTCGTCCTTGAACGGACGTAACAACTACTCTGGTGTCACTACTGCAAAACATGAAAACGGGGAATGACGGAACGGAGTGCATAGAAAAACAAAGCGCACACAGTATTCTGTCCCTCCCACACACCGCGCTGATTCGCCAGCACACCGCCAATCAGAACGGCCATTCAGCTGGCACACAACCAATCAGAGGATCCAATGGCTCAGACGTCCGACGGCCCTCCTCCTCAGACTTCGCATGCTCAGTCGGATCCGACAACGTCCGTGCGGCTCCGAAAGCTTCCGACAGAGCCGAACACACCAAACATATATGTTCCCAACCTCGTCCGAGTATCTCCAAACGCTTCAGACGTCCAACGGTTGGGCTGGTGTGTTCCTGCCTTAAGAACCTTAAGAAACTTACTGTCTCACACCCCCAGATGTTGTCTGCAGGCATTTCCTCTGAGGTGCCATCACGGGAAAGAGATTTTTTCCTGTATCACGACTTTAGCAGGGGTCTGCTGTATACGTGTCAAAATGTACTGTCTCCCACCACCAGACGGTGTCTGCAGGCAATTTCTCTGAGGTGCCATCACGGGAAAAGTATTTTTTCCTGTATCACACAGGTTGTCCCCCTTTAGCAGGGGTCTGCTGTATACATGTCAAAACTTACTGTCTCCCACCACCAGACAAGATCATTTCCACCACCAGTTGTCTGCCTTCAAAGACCATCACAGCTGTTGTCTGTACCCATTTCCTTCCCACATTTTGTTCCTGGCCACTCACTCTCCCAAGATCACAGTGAATGGGTGGTTGCAGAGGAGCTTGAAAACACACACACACACACACACAAGACATGCAGTTCACAGGTGTGAAGCTCAGAGGATGGGTCAGAGGAGGTTGAGTAAACATCAACAATATAAGAACCATTTGACTGGACATAAATCCAGACATAAAACCGGACATAAACAGTCATAAATTAGACCATAAACGGACATAAAATAGACCATAAACAGTCATAAATTAGATCATACTACTACTGTCAAAAATCTTCAGAATTCACAGTGGTTTAACACCAGCAATTGATCCAACTGATGACAGCCCCTATGAACAACACTTGTAGAAAGCAACAGTAGAGAGCTTGCATTCATTGTTACGAAACACTGTATTACACTTGATATGGGACGTCTCGCTGATGTGCTCGAAATGCAGAGATAGTGGTGGCAAGAAATGAGAGAGATGAGAGGGGGCCGGGGAAGGAGGGACTGCTGACTAGAGGGAGAGACAGAACTGGGCGTGGAGAACGGTGAGCAGAAACACACAAATGCACACACACAAAAGGATGAGATACATACACATTGAGTCATTTCTAATGGTTTTCAAACAATTTGAGAATCATCATACATGTGTATTTTCCACATTGCTTGATTAGAATGTTGGTTGGAGGAAAAGAGTTTTTAGTGGATTTGGGGGCAACAAATTCAGTGTTGACAGCAAGTGACCACCAGACTCTGCCATGTCACGTCACACCACCAGACTTTGGGTCACACCACCACACTCCGGCATGTCATGTCACACCACCACACCACACTCTGGCATGTGATGTCACCCCACCACACTTTGAGTCACTCCACCACACTCTTGCATGTCACGTCACACCAACACACCACACTCTGGCATGTCACGTCACCCCACCACACTTTGGGTCACTCCACCACACTCTTGCATGTCACGTCACACCACCACACTCTCTGGCATGTCACATCACACCGCCACTCTCTGGCTTGTGACGTCACACCGCCACAGTCTGGCATGTCACATCACACCACCAACCTCTGGGTCACACCACTACACTCTTGCATGTCACATCACACCACCACACTCTGGCATGTCACGTCACACAACCACTCTCTGGCATGTCACGTCACACCACCACACTCTGGCATGTCACGTCACACTGCCACTCTCTGGCATGTCACGTCACACCACCACACTCTGGCATGTCACGTCACATCAGCACACTCTGCCATGTCACGTTACAAGACCACACTCTGGCATGTCAGGTCACACCACCACACTCTGCGATGTCACGTCACACCAGCACACTCTGGCATGTCACGTCACACTGCCACTCTCTGGCATGTCATTTCACACCACCAACCTCTGGGTCATACCACCACACTCTTGCATGTCACATCACACCACCACACTCTGGCATGTCACGTCACACTACCACTCTCTGGCATGTCACGTCACACCACCACACTCTATGGCGTTAAATCGATGTCAAAACAATTAGAGAGACACGCAGCAACGCACGCATGATTATTTTGTTATGCGTGCGTGCGTTGTTACGTGCAGATTGTATTTCACGCGTAACAAAAAGCTGCGTACGTATGAAGCAGCGTGTGCACGTCTGTCTGTCACTATTTGACAAATGTTGTTAGGGGTTCACACGTACGTGCGGTCGCCGACTCTGATGCTTCGCAGCCGGAAGTTGATCTGCAGCACGCACACCAGTCCTCGTACCTGAACGCCTCGCGTAGGTGGCCTTTTCATTTTAATCAACCAGGGGAGGCAGCAGTGAGCCATACTTTGCCTGCCGGAATTTCAAAAGAAGAAGAAGAAGAAGAAGAAGATTTTTTTTTTATTTAAAGAAGAAGAAGAAGAAGAAAAAGAAAATCAGTGAAAATAAAAAGTTAAACTTATACGGAAAGAACTTAGACAGAGTAAACATCTTTCGATTCTTGGGGTTGATTTTTGATTCTAGATTAACGTGAAGAGAATAGTAGAAAAAAGTAAGGGAGTATTAAATGTTATGAGGTGTTTGGCCGGATTAGAATGGGGAGCGGATTTTACTTCATTAAAATACATATATGTAGCACTAATTAGGTCTAGAATAGAGTATGGTAGTGTGGGATATGGATCAGCAGCTAAAACGGTCCTCTCACAGCTAGATGTTATCCAAGCTCGAGCACTAAGAATTTGTCTAGGAGCAATGACAACAGCACCAGTATGCTCCCTTCAGGTGGAAGCAGGAGAAATGCCATTATGGATTAGAAGGAAATAGCTTATAGCCAACTACTGGACAAACCTAAAAGGGCACAGTGAGGATCACCCAACAAAGAGAGTATTGGAGATGTGTTGGGAAAAAGGGAAAGAACAAAAAACAAGCTTTGGGTGGGTCAGTGAGGGTATAGCACAACAACTAAAAATACAGCAGATAGAATTCAGCCCAACAGTACTGTGGACAACAAGACCAGAATGAATGTTAGAAGAATCAAGTGTAGATCTAGAAATATGGAATATCAAGAGAAGAAATCAGACAGCAGGTCTAGTACAGGAATTTTATAACTATGTAGATGAAAAGTATGGGTAATATGTGTACATATACACAGATGGTTCAAAAGAGCCGATAACAGGAGCAACAGGTGCAGCAGTGGTGATTCCCAGCCATCATACCACAATATCAAAGAGAACATCAGATCATTTAAGCATATATGCAGTAGAGCTTTGCGCAATATTACTAGCAATAGAATGGATGGAGGACAAGGTGGACAAAAAGATAGTCATATGTAGTGATTCAGTTTCATCAATATTGAGCATTAAAAACAGGACAGGTAAAACACATCAAGAAATACTCTATGAAATACTTGTAAAAACATCCAGATTAATACAACAGGGTAGGGAAATAACGTTCATGTGGGTTCCAGCGCATTCAGGAATACAAGGAAATGAAAAAGCAGACAAAATTGCTAAGGAGGCAGTGAAGAAAGAAGAGGTGGAAATGAAAGTAAAATTATCAAAAGCAGAGGGGAAAAGTTTAGTATGGAAGGAAATAAATAATCAGTGGAGTCAACATTGGAAGCAGGTGGAAAAAGGGAGACATCTATATAAATTACAAAGTGTAGTAGGAGATATAGGATGTTTTGGGGATAATAGAACAGAACAAGTAATCATGAGCAGAATGAGAATAGGGCACAGTAAATTGAACAGCACACTTAGTCTGATAGGGAAGCATACAACGGGTTTGTGTAACTGTGGGGAGAGGGAGACAATAGAACATGTGGTGATGGCATGTCCTGGTTATGAACGGGAGAAGATGATGGCTACAGGGTTGCAGAAGGTGGGAGTAAGGGAAATTAACTTTAATAATATTATAGAATGTGGAAAATCTAGAGAAGGGAGGAGAATCATCTTCAGATTTCTTGTATCAACTGGATTAATTAAAAGGATATAGAAGAAGAGAAAACGGGAAAAGTAAAGTCCAGCAGATGGCGGTATATGCAACATTAAGGATGCCGACTGCCATTAAACACAGAAGAAGAAGAAGAAGAAGAAGAAGAAGAAGAAGAAGAAGAAGAAGAAGAAGACAGAGGATGAGAAAGGTGACTGGGGTAATATTTACGTATAAATACATAGGTCATTTGTGTTGTGTAAGTTTAAAAGTAGAGTCTGGAGTATTGCTTGTTACAGTTTGTAAACAAAACATTGAAACTCGGCCCCTCCTGTCGGGCTCAACTGTGTAACGTTAGCCTCCTGCCCCTGACAGCAGCAGTTACCAGGACCACAAAGGTAAGGAAATACAGTCCGAGAGAAGCGCTGGTGCCTCCGTCACCAACACCCGGAGCCTCCGGTGTTATGTTGCCGTTGTTGTCAGCTGGGAAGACGGTATTAGCGGCGGACGCTAACCCCTACCGCTAGCCAAAGTTAGCATCGAGTTAGCTCACCACCACAACAGTTTACAGTCTAAGCTTTAGTTGTCAGTGACGGGAATCGGCCTGCGGCTCCAGCGCTTCACTCAGGCTATATTTCTTTATCTTTGCCGTCCTGACTGCTGCTGCTGAGAGAGAGAGACGTGCTAGCACCATGGATGTATTGATATAATAGATCCATGCCTAGTAGTGATGGCTCGTTCGCGAACGAATCAGTTCGAACGAACGACTCTTTAACGCGAACTAACTGACCTCATTCCCCGTTTCACTTCTCTCTCGTTTGTTCGTTCGTTCGTTCGTTCTCACAGACCAGTCGCTGCGTTGTTCACTGTTTAGTTATCAGAGTGGTGAGGAGGACTGAGAGCCGGCCAATCGTATGCTGAGTCTGGGACACTGTCATCGAATTTTAGCCAATGAGAAACAGGAAAGCATAGCAACCGTTTCCATGGAATAAAAAACATTTCATTTCGTCTTCGTTCAGTCAGTCAGTCACCCTTAGCTTATGATAATAGTTTACAATATTAACAATACCACTTTTACATTTGAATATCAGTGAAATGGTAAATGCATGCTGTCTTTGTATCTTCTGTGTCATGCCAGATTAATAAAATATTTGAATGTGTTGACAATCTGTCTCCTTCGTTCGTTCGTTCGTCCCCCTCCCCCCCCCTCCCAAAATCTCGAGTTTAAGTTTGACTTACTTAAACTAAAAAGCATCGGGAATGCCACCCCCCCAACCCCAGTTGGTCTGTCTGAGTGGGAGCAGGCATCTTCACCTTCACCCAGGCATCTTGACCTTCACCCTGCAGAAAATAACAGATACAACAAAGCAGATAGCAATTAGCATAGCAGTTAGCATAGTGATTAGCATAGTACTTCCAGAAAATGACAGGAAGAAAAAAGAGCGCGATATGGACTTATTTTAGTCAAAGAACAGAGGGTACAATAGGTACCTGTACTATCTGTAAGGCCAACATATCATTTAAAGGAGGGTCCATTGCCAATTTGCACCGGCACCTGAAGACGAAGCACCCTGGCGTCCGGCTGCTCGAGGTTAGGAGAGAGGAGGAGGCACCATTTGAGGAACCATCAGAGGAGTCACATGCCAGAGCCCGCTCCCAACCGTCTTCAGGGGACTCTAGGGGCAGAGGTCAGTCTATGGGGCAAACTAGGCTGACCCAGTTTATGTCGAAGCCGATGACACCACAGCGCCAGAAAACCCTGGACGAAAACCTGGCAAAGATGGTGATCTGGGACCTACAGCCATTTTCTATTGTGGAGGACAGGGGCTTCAGGGCCTTTACAAAGGCCCTTGATCCCTCCTACACCCTGCCAGGTAGGAAGACCCTCTCCAAGGTCCTGGTTCCCCAACTGTACACCAGCTGTCATGACAGTGTCAAAGAGAGGGTGGGACATGCTGCAGCTGTGTGTCTCACAACCGACTGTTGGACATCCAGGACGACCCAAAGCTACATGTCCATGACCTGCCATTTCTTGGAAGATTATGACATGGTCAGCTGTCTCCTGGACTGTTTTCAGTTCAGCGAGCGTCACACAGCTGACAATTTGTCCGATCATCTGCTGAGGATTACGCGGGAGTGGGAGATCCAGGACAAGGTGGTAGCCTGCGTGTCAGATGGAGCATCAAACATCACCCGGGCGATCCAAAAGTGTGGGTGGAAACACCTACATTGTTTCGCCCATACCCTAAATTTGATCATAAGGGGGGGGGGCTGAAAAACCTGTCAGAAACATTGGAGAAGGTCAAACATATAGTGGACCACTTCCACCGAAGCTCTGTGTCTGCGGAGAAGCTGAGGGCCACACTGGCGCAAATGGGCCTGCCAGACTTAAAGCTTCTACAAGATTGCCCCACCCGCTGGAACTCCACCTTCGTCATGCTCAAACGTTTTGCCAAGCTGAAGGATGCCATTATCACCACCCTGGCTTTGGTGAATTCAGCCATGACAGCGTTAACGCACGAGGAGTGGGAGACCATTGAGGAGGCTTGCGAGGTGCTGCAGCCATTCGAGGAAGTCACAGAGGAGATCAGTGGGGAAAGGTATGACAAACATATTTAAATAATTCAATTCATTCAGGCATTATAAATAAATTACAGATAAATATTCAAATACATACATGGTAATTAAATAGATAAATGTATAATGTTTAAATAAATTAAATAAAATTAATATAATACATGTTTAATACAATTAAATACATGGTAAAAAAAGAGTGGGACATTGTATACATTGTAATTAAATAGATAAATTAATTAATACATTTAATTCATAAATAGATAAATACATTCATACAATTAATAAATATTTCATAAACACATTTCAAAAAAGTTCCCCATAGATGATCTCACCCACTGTAACTGTGTCCTTTCTGTGTCTTTTCTGTAGCTACGTGACTGCCTCCAAAATAATTATCTTGGCAAGGGGTCTGCAGAGGCTTACTGCATGTCACCTGAGGACCGACCACTTCAAGCAGGCAGTGGTGGTGTCCCTTCTCTCTGCGCTCAATTCTGAGATGGCCAAGCGTTTCCACAGAATTGAGTTCAATTCCTTGCTGGCAGAATGCTCAATCCTCGACCCCAGATTCAAGAGGAAGGCCTTTTCCAATGAGCAGGCAGCCAACGAGGCAATACAAAGGCTTACGCATGCTGCAGCACAGGTGACCCTTTCAAATCCACCACAGGAGGAAGCTCGAACAAGGAGCTGCTGGTGGACAACCCAGAGAGGAGAGCATGGTCTGGGGAGACTTTGATGTGCAGGTCTCAGGTCTCGTGAGTCACATCAGTGCCAACACAGAAGCCACTCTCGAGGTCCGGTCCTTCCTCCAAGAGGCACTGATCCCCAGGTCCAGCAATCCACTGACGTGGTGGAAAAGCAGATGCGTCATCTACCCGAGGCTGACTCATCTGATGATGGAAAAATTGTGCGTTGTCGCGACATCTGTTCAATCAGTGCGCGTGTTCAGCAAGATGGGGCAGCTCATTTCGGAGAAGCGCAGCCGTCTGTCTGCCTCCAAGGTTCAGAAGCTAATGTTCCTCAATGCAAACCTTGAGTGAGCAGCCAGTGTTCTCCTGTTCTCCAGTTCTCCAAAGGTTCCTGTGTTAGGGTTCATCACTGTTGATGTCAAAAGACACATAAGTTCAATTGCAATGTTCAATAATCATTACAACTGTTTTTAATTCAAATCTAATTGATCGCAGAATGATTTCATAGTCCAAAAAATTGTATGTTCAAGTTTGTGTGTTCCACAGTTGAAAGTAGCTCATTCAGTTTTGAGGAATATGCCTATTGTAGCCTAAGGTGATCATATTTGTTACATTGGCTCTGATAAAGTAATCAGCTATTAGCTATTTTCAACAACTCAAAATACTGACTATTTCCAGAAAACGTGCATCTCTCTCCTCCCTTCATTGCTGTTTGTGTCGCTGCGTGGTTCTACAGGTGACTTGCCCTCATCCTGAAAACGTGACTTGTCGGACAGGTGACATCACTCCCCGAGACACAAGAAGAAAGCAAAAATATATATTTTACTGAGGAAAATGACAAAAATAAGGTAACGCACAGTGACTTGAATAAGTAACTTTAATCTGATTACTGGTTTGGAAATATTAAGGCGTTTTTCATTAATGAAAAAAGTGGTCAGATTAACGCGTTACTAAGTGTTGAAACGCGTTATCGGCATCACTGATTGTGTAGCTTAAGTGCAACATGGAGCTTGAAAACGTAAATAGAAAAATAAAAAAAGGAGAATTAACTTTGAGCAAGTTTGGAGGAAAGTTGGAGGTATGGAACCATGTTAAACAAGTCGCGAGCAGTGACAACATATGTGTCGGCTTTGTCCAGTGCGTTAAGTGCGGCACTTCAATTCTAAACATTTCTGTAGTTCAGCTAACTGAACTGAATTGTATATGAGACCGTCAGTTATAACAGCCCTCGGGCTCGGGCTCGGGCTCGTGATTACAGTTAATGTGTCGGCTCAGACACAAAGCATACGGGCTCGGTTCGGGCTTGGCATGTTGGAAATAACAGGGTACTCAGCTGGACGTAGCCCATGTATTGCCTAAGCGTGAGGCAGAACAAACTACACCAGTTCATTTCTTTAATTTTATTACGGAAAGTAACAGTCCAATGTAGCAGCTAGTCTGTCCTAGCCAACGTGAGAGTTCAGCAAGAGGTTAACGGCACATATGGTAGGCTATCTCTGAGCTAAAGTAAAGCATCAGGTGGTTCATTACATCGTTTCCACCAGTAGCTCAATTTTTTAATTAGGCCTACAGCTGGGCTTTTTTTTGTTGGGTAGCCTGGTTTTTAATACTATTACCTGACACATTGTTCCTTTATCCCGGGTATTTTTCACAAATAAACGAACCGATATTGACTCACCTTTCAGTATAAAGTCAGCTGACGAGCAGGCGACATCCGAACATCAGGCGGTCACCAGCAGAAAGAGGTAAGGGTCACAGGTGACTGAGGCTATGATGATGTACTGCTGACGTCAGTTGCACACAGGTTTTCGTTCGTAGCTCGCTAGCTCCATCTACTGGTTGAACCAAGGAGAGGAATCAGTGAACCAGAAGAACCACTTTGGTTCATCTGGCTCACTGATTCGTCTCCTGGCGTTCTCGTTAAGTCGATCACTCGTTCTTGGCTTGCAGGCTTTAGCCCAGAGTGATTATAGCTCGCTCGACTGGGTAACCTAGTTTTCTAAATGGGGACTTGAAACCTTTTCATGAATATAGACTTAGACTTAGACAACTTTATATCTCAACAAATTTAAATAATATTTCTGCAAAGCTTTTAAACATTGTCAGCATATTGGGCCATTATTTCTTTATTCAGTTGCCCTTACTAAAAATGAGCAAAAAAACAAAAAACAAAAAAAACTGAAAACAATAAATCAGCTGATTTAACCATAGTCTACCTTTTCCTTCAATACATGTCAATTTAATGTCAAGGTGAATATACACATGATCCACTGTCGTGTTGTCTAAAAGTACACATAATCATGTAGTTGCAGCTATGCATTTGCCATGACCTACAGTATTATGTTGACCGTTAGCGCAATCGTTTGAGAACGAGGAGCTGAGAACTGTTTGTTACTTGATCCTGCCGAACTGACCGACGGGAACTGAATCTTGACATCGAACTATGAAATCCACCTCTAATGCCTAGCACTCAGCAGCATCAGAGACAGCTAGTGGGGCTAACGGGAGGGCTACACACAGTCACCACCACACAGGACTAGAAGCCAGGTGATGATTAAGACGGGTTTCATTTTTAAAAGTCTAGTGTTTATTTTGGGCAAAAAACTCAAGACTCAACCTTTTAACAGGGTTCATAAAACTCATTCTGTGCCTTAGACAAGATAATAAGGCATTAAGCACCAGAACTGCGCTCCCTGCTGTCGAAAAGAGGCCCCGCAGAGTGGGTTGATGCAGCAGGTGGAAAATTTATATTGTTAGTGCTGCTAATCAGTTAGCTTGTTAATGCTTATTAGTTGCTAATAGTAAGAACTTGCTTGTATTATTGTTGTATTTTGGCTGTTGTGAATTAAGCTGAATGATTCATTCTTATTTCTATTGGTTGTTTACCATTCCTGGTACTGTATAGTTAATCATGTACCTGCTGTTCTGATAACTGCTTTTTATTCTCTGTTACAGAACCACACAACTTTCATATACCTTCCACACACACATACTCATCTGTCACACTCGCACCATCAACCATTCCTAATCAGCAATTGAGAAACTAAAAGGAACTAAAACTAAAAGGACTAAAAGGAACTAATTCTAACCCACCGGTCATAAGTGATTCAGTCCAGTTTACCATACAGTCCTTAGAATAAATCTCCACAACACATTCGTAACATGTCTTACAACGAGAGAAGGCCACCAGATAACACAGTCCCCAGTTAAACTCACTGGGGGATCATGACATTGTGGGAAGACTAGCTATCAGACTGCACATCAATTCTGAATCAGGTAAGCAGTATCTATATGATCTTTGAACCCAAATCATGATTGCGAACTTTTAACATTATAGTTTAACAACAGATCCACTCAGACACATGTCACACTGGAACTGAGTTTTGAGAGCTTAAAAAAATAGTGTTGCCTGTAACGTTGTGTCTGGTTTTCACCATTTTATAGACCTACACTAAGCTTGTCCTTTTTCATGTCAGGTGTATTGTTGAAACAGGGCTAAACCAGGGTTTGACAAGAGTTGACAGTGTCTGATTCTACACCCTAACACAGCAGAGTGGTCGGGGCCTGCAGACCGACCCAGTTACACCTGCAGCGAGCAGACAGAGGAAGAGGAGTGTGAGATCCACGGGGAAAGGAGCAGGAGAAAGAGAATGACAGCTGTCGCCAGCAGACGGGCTGTTACGTGTGTATGTTTTGCTCTGTTCTCCTGTGTCCTGCTTCAGGTGGCGCCCTCCCTACCTGACTGGTCAGGCACACCTGCAGCACCTCAGCAATCAGGTGGATTGCTATAAAGCTGCAGGGATGGAAGAAGACGGGGCCAGTGGGCCAAGCCGCCAGATAGTGTCAAGGAGTGCTGTCGGTTGTGAACCTGAAGCTGTGTCACTTTTCATAATATTATTCCCTCGAGGCTTTGGCCTTAGTGTTTATCTTTGTTGCTGGTTAGACCACAGTTTGGTCCAGTCTGAATGGTTTTTCGACTTCGCTTCCATAAGGGAGTAGCTTTGTGTTATCGTTGGGCTTATTTGTGTATAAATAAATAGTTTAATTGTACAAATCTTTCTGTTTCCTCTATTCCTCGAAACACCCGGTTTACTATTAATTTGTTGCTCGTCTCTTCCCCTGGATACCACCAATAGGGACGTAACAATTTGGGGGCTCGTCCGGGATTTAATTTCGTTTTGAGAAATTAGTAAAGATACTTGTAGTTTTTTAGACTATTTTGTTTTGAAAGCGGAAAGTCACTTCCGGTGGTTCGCAAGAAGTATTGGCGACGGGGTGTGTGCACGATCTAGCCTTCACTATTTTTATAACAACTCCCTCAGTAAGACAGAAGTGTCCAGCTGGGTTGCATGGCGGCCCTTCCATCGGTCACTTGTTTGTTGTTTTGCCTTTATTATTTTCGGAGTAAATCCTGGGCGGGGATCAAGTTCCCCGACGGAGGTAGGCGTTTCGGGGCTCCGGCCTCCGAAGTTTCCGCCTTTCAAGTCGCCTCGAGCCCGGCAAGCTCCAGAAGATAGACAGGTGAGGTTTTGGTAGGTAGGATCTGGTGGATGTTTGTTTACTGTAAGGCTGGGTTTGTTTGGTTGTGTGTGGCATCCGGCGTTAATAGTTATGACGTTTACCACGGAGTGAGTGGGTTACACGCTAATTTGCTAATAGCTTAGCCTAGCGACTAGAGGCTGCTGCCGGCGTAATGGCAAGTGGGGCAGCGTTTAGTGTGGAGGAGTTTGTGGCGAAGCCTACGCTGAGTCAACTAAACAACTGCAGGAAAGTTGATTTGTTTGCGATTGCCGACCGCTACGGTATTAAAGTTTCAACTTCTCTCCGTAAGAAGGAGCTGAAAGCTGCCGTGGTTGACGGATTAGTGAAAGGGGGGGTCCGCAGGGGAGGCCAGCTCCGAGGCTCGGGGGGCGGAAGCGGCTGAGCGGCAGGAAGACATCTTGAACATGACCCCCGGTGTAAAACATGATGACGGAGACGAGAAACAGTTTACGTTGCCGCGTTTTGAACCGTTGTCTGTCGAAACGACCCCTGGGTCCAGGGTAGATGCGCGGATAAAGTTGCGTTTAGCTCGTCTCCAGCTGGAAAATGGGGAACGGGAACGGGAGCGTGAATTTCAGCTCAAGTTGAAGCGGATGGAATTGGACGCGGAGACCGCGGTCAAAATGCGCGAGCTGGAACTACAGTCTAGCTCAGTTTCGCCTGGTCCGCGGCCGTCCTCGTCACCTGTAACATTTGACGTGAATAAAAACATTGCTTTGGTCCCTGTCTTTCGAGAGTCTGAAGTTGAGTGTTATTTCGGTGCGTTTGAGCGCATTGCTGCCGCCCTGCACTGGCCGAAGGATGTGTGGGCGATACTGTTACAATGCAAACTAACAGGTAAAGCTCAGGAAGCTTGCTCTTCTCTTTCTGTGGAGGATGGCCTCTCTTACGAAAAGGTAAAGGGCGCAATACTGCAGGTACATGAGCTGGTGCCTGAGGCGTATAGGCAGCGTTTCCGAGGTCTTAGAAAAACAGCAGGCCAGACGTACGCTGACTTTGCCAGGGAGAAGGGGATGCTGTTTGATCGGTGGTGCTCTGCTTGTAAGGCAGATACCTTTGATTCAATACGTGAGCTAATGTTGTTGGAGGAATTTAAAAACCGTGTGCCTGAGCGAACTGTTGTGTATTTAAATGAGCAGAGGGTATCTACTCTGCAGCAAGCTGCTATTCTTGCTGATGAGTTCGCTCTTACCCACAAAAGCTCCTTTGTCAGGCACGAGTCTCCTGCTCAACATGAAACTGCTTTTAGGCCTAGTGACACGCGTGTTCCACGTCCTGGTACATCAGTCTCTGCACCTAAGGCAGATAAGCAATGCTTTTTCTGTCATAAAGCTGACCATCTAATAGCCGACTGCAGTGCGTGGAAACGTAAGCAGCAGGCGGCTACTTCAAAGCCCAAGGGTGTGGGGCTAGTAAGAACGGTAACCAGTTGTCCACCGTCCGCCATTCAAAACAGTACCTGATGAGTGTTTCAAACCTTTCATTTTCCCTGCATTTGTCTCGCTCACAGGAAAGGTGGATGAGCAGCGTCCTGTCACAGTGTTGCGAGACACGGGTGGCTCTCAGTCATTCATCCTTTCCACTGTACTGCCCTTGAGTGAGGAGTCTGCCTGTGACGCGAGCGCAATCGTAAGAGGTATCGGGATGGGATTTGTACCTGCACCTCTTCACCGCATTCATGTCCAGTCTAACCTTAAAACTGGTTTCTTCCGGGTAGCTGTGCGTTCCTCGTTTCCCATCGATGGTGTTGACTTTATTATGGGTAACGACATAGCTGGGGGCAAAGTATATCCATCACCGGAAGTTGTTGACAACCCAATGGCAGAATCTGGACACGATGATCTGGTTCAGTGTCACCCTGACGTGTTTTCAGTTGGCGTGCTAACTAGGGGGCAAGCTAGAAAGCAAGCTCAGGATGTTGATCTGTCTGACTCTGTTTTTGCTTCTGCCTTATCTGAGGACAGGCTGCCACCTACGGGGGATAAGGAGAACTGTACTGCAGGCCTAGAAAAATGTGAAAGTGGGGCAGAGCCTGTTGCTGCTCAAGTGCTGCCACTAACCCGAGAGGCACTCATCAGCTCCCAGTCAGGTGATCCATCCCTAAGAAAATGTTTTGCAGCAGTTGAGGATGTCGGTAAATGCACTGAGAGTCAGTCATTTTTCTTAGATAACAGGATGTTGATGCGGAAGTGGATTTCACCTCTAGAAAAAACCAATGCAGTTGGTGACTTGGGCTCAGTGTGTCAGATAGTGATTCCTGCTGCATACCGGCAGCATGTACTAGAGTTAGCCCATGACCATCCCTGGTCTGGTCACCTTGGTGTCACTAAAACCCATGACCGTATTCTGAAGCATTTCTTCTGGCCAGGAATGAAGAAGGAAGTGGCGTGCTTCTGTAAAACATGTAGTACCTGCCAAGTGGTGGGGAAACCAAATCAGGTTGTTCCTCCAGCCCCTCTACATCCTATTCCTGCTGTTGGTGAACCCTTTGAACATGTATTGGTCGATTGTGTCGGTCCATTGCAGAGGACAAAGTCTGGTAACAAGTTTTTGTTAACTGTAATGTGTATTACCACTCGTTTTCCCGAGGCCATTCCACTGCGAAAAATCACAGCACCTGCCATCACACGGGCACTGACCAAGTTCTTTACCATGTTTGGGTTACCAAAAGTTGTACAGACGGATCAGGGAACCAACTTCCTGTCGAAATCATTCAAACAAACCTTGCATGCCCTAGGCATCGTTCATTCAGTTTCTAGTGCGTATCATCCACAGTCACAGGGGGCGCTTGAGCGTTAGCATCAAACTCTGAAGTCCATGCTGCATAAGTACTGTTATGAAACAGGGAGAGACTGGCATGGCGGTGTCCCCTTCACACTGTTTGCCATCCGTGAAGCCAAACAGGAGTCCCTGGGGTTCAGCCCGGCTGAACTTGTGTTTGGGCACAGTGTGCGTGGCCAACTGAAAGTGTTAAAGGAACAGTTCTTGTGTAACGTTTCTCCACAGACTACAGTTCAGGATTTTGTGTCGCGATGTAAGGAGCGTTTACGTCATGCTTCTGCGCTGGCTAAAGTGGCACTCTCCTCCTCCCAGGAGAGAATGAAAGAACGGTTTGACCAGAAAGCAGTTAAGCGTGAGTTTGAACCTGGCGAGAGAGTTCTAGTGCTGTTACCCACGCCTGGCTCTGCCCTTACTGCCCGTTTTTCAGGCCCTTATGTCATAAAAAGCAAAGTGTCCGATACAAACTGTCATTCATACGCCTGAGCGCAGACGTAAGGTGCGATTGTGCCACATTAACATGCTCAAGTCCTAACATTCCAGAGAAACCAACAAGGGGGAGCGGGAAAAAACTCTGAAGACTGCTGCCCCTTGCGAAACAACTACTTCCTTGGTTTGTGTGGAATCTTTGCCTGACGATGGTTTGGCATTACTGGGGAGTGATCAGCAGAGTGGTAGGCTGTCTAACACAGAGTTTTTGGCTAAAATAGACGCCCATTTGAACTATCTCCCGGTAGACCAGCGACGAGAGATGGTGTCTTTGATACGCTCCCACCCGTCCCTGTTTAGTGATGTACCATCCAGCACCAACGTATTGAAACATGATATTGATGTTGGTAGTGCGTCTCCCATTAAACAGCATGCGTACCGTTGTCCTTTAGCTAAAAGAGAGCTAATGAAAAAGAAGGCTAATTACCTGTTGGAAAATGGTTTAGCTGTACCTAGCTGTAGTCCTTGGAGTTCCCCTTGTTTGCTGGCTCCTAAATCTGATGGCGCCCCACGCTTTTGTACTGACTATCGCAAGGTTAACGCAGTTACAGTGCCAGACTCATTCCCCCAACCTTGCATGGAGGACTGTATTGATGGTATTGGGCCGGCCATGTTTATTACAAAACTCGATCTGCTGAAAGGGTACTGGCAGGTTCCATTAACACCCAGAGCCTCTGAGATCTCGGCATTTGTAACCCCTGACCACTTCCTGCAGTATACGGTTATGCCATTTGGGGTGAGAAATGCGCCTGCCACGTTTCAGCGTCTAATGAGTCTAGTGCTAGGAAATGTCAAAAACTGTAAAGTTTACCTTGATGTCGTCGTGTACTCAGCCGATTGGGCCAGTCATATTGCTAGCGTGACGGAAGTGTTTCAGAGACTTGAAAAAGCGTCCTTGACTCTTAACCTAACCAAGTGTGAGTTTGGTAAGGCTACGGTTACATACTTGGGGAAACAGGTTGGCCTCGGGCAGGTCCGGCCCGTAGATGCTAAAGTCTCGGCCGTGGTGTCCTACCCGGTTCCCACATCAAGGCGTGAACTACGGCGTTTCTTGGGCATGGCTGGTTATTACCGGTGTTTTTGCAAAAACTTCTCGGTAGTAGTGAATCCTTTAACCAGTCTGTGCAGTCCTAAAGTTCCTTTTGTATGGAGTTCTGAGTGTTAGTATGCCTTTGAGGCAGCAAAATCTTTGCTCTGCAGTGCACCTGTCCTGGCGGCGCCTAACTTCTCTCATCCTTTTAAGCTGGAGGTTGATGCGAGTGCTTCAGGAGCTGGTGCTGTGCTGATGCAAGACGGGGAGGGTGACGTGTGCCATCCAGTATGTTACTTCTTGGTCAAGTTCAAACACCATCAACTAAACTACTCCACCATTGAAAAAGAGACGCTGGCTATGCTACTTGCACTTCAACATTTTGAAGTGTATGTTGGTGCCAGTTCATCTCCTGTGGTTGTATACACGGACCATAACCCTCTTGTCTTTCTAACACAGATGTATAACCACAACCAGCGACTGATGCGCTGGGCCCTGTTGGCGCAAGGTTACAACCTTGAGATTAAACACAAGAAGGGGATCGACAATGTGGTGGCTGATGCCCTGTCCCGTGGGTGAGAATTGTTAAAAAAAAAAAAGTGAAAGGTTGTAATTCTGATGGGCAGTATGTTATCAATAAGAGTTGTTTATAGTGTTCAAGGTAGCAAACTATTAGTTTGCACTTATGGGAGGGGGTGTTACGTGTGCATGTTTTGCTCTGTTCTCCTGTGTCCTGCTTCAGGTGGCGCCCTCCCTGCCTGACTGGTCAGGCACACCTGCAGCACCTCAGCAATCAGGTGGATTGCTATAAAGCTGCAGGGATGGAAGCAGACGGGGCCAGTGGGCCAAGCCGCCAGATAGTGTCGTGGAGTGCTGTCGGTTGTGAACCTGAAGCTGTGTCACTTTTCATATTATTATTCCCTCGAGGCTTTGGCCTTAGTGTTTATCTTTGTTGTTGGTTAGACCACAGTTTGGTCCAGTCTGAATGGTTTTTCGACTTCGCTTCCATAAGGGAGTAGCTTTGTGTTATCGTTATTTATTTGTGTATAAATAAATAGTTTAATTGTACAAATCTTTCTGTTTCCTCTCCTCCTCGAAACACCCGGTTTACTATTAATTTGTTGCTCGTCTCTTCCCCTGGATACCACCAATAGGGACGTAACACGGGCATTGACTGTCGGACTAATTGAAATGTGAGTTTATACTCTGCCCTAGGGATGTAATGAGATCAAAATCTACAGTATTTGCCGTCATTTCATACCATACATGTTCACAATAATATTTAGACACTTTTGTTATCATGATATCGTGGTATTACCGATACGTTACATCCC
Source organism: Sparus aurata (assembly GCF_900880675.1). Lineage (NCBI taxonomy): Eukaryota > Metazoa > Chordata > Actinopteri > Spariformes > Sparidae > Sparus > Sparus aurata. The sequence continues at coordinate 23,905,849 of NC_044199.1, forward strand.
TACTCTGCCTCCATTGTGCGAGTAGTGATCCCTGGTCGTGGAAAGTTATTGCGAATGTGTGTAAAAGTACAGTGACCGAAGCCCCCCCCCCCCTCCCCACATGACAGCGGCCGGCGCCCAAGGACGGTGTGACAGCAGTGGTGCCAATGATGAGAGTGATGTTGGCCCGAGGTGACGGTGAACAGTTGACACTCTGCCCCATCGTGTGAGCAACGATCTTAGGACGTAAATGAAGTGGTGTGCATGTATTGGGTTTAAAAGTGCAGTGACTGCCATCTCGTTTCCCCCACAGCTCCCGAGTCAGAGGACAGTGTGCAAGTGGAAGACCAGCGGTGGTCGTGGAGAATCGGTGTTACCAAGTCACCACAATAACGGACCCCTTCCCCCCAGACCCCATTCTATGATTTCTGTGAATAAATATTTTTTTAAATGCCCTTTACGGTCTCCAAGCACTTTCTTGGTTATCGAAACACACGTCATATACGTCAGCGTAGATGAGAGCCAAGTCAGAGACAAGAGAGACAATGAATGAAATCCCGCGAAATGATGTGCGGTCAATATGACCGCTTATGGCCGAAATAGGTAAAACAAATCATATTTTCTTTTCCTTTTCTGTAATTTATATAAAAAATATTCTCAATTAAAATACAAACACTTTTAGAAAAATGGTTAGAAGTCTGTAATGTTTGCATTTTGTTATTTACATCACAGATTGATAACTTAATTGTGATAATGTTCAAAGTTATTATTATTATTTCACAAACACACAGTAAGTATAACGGTACTGTGCTAGGTATTCTTTTCGTTAGTTCTTTATTGCTTTAGCAATATTGTTGTGGCATTCATGGCAATAAAGCGAATTTGAAATTTATTGAATTAATAAATCTTTACATTCTTGATTGTTGCCTGTAGACTGATAAGTGTTGTGTGTACAAATGAGCAATACATCCAGATTTCCTGAGATTTGTATTGTCAATGGGAATTTGAATTTAAATATCAGGCGATGTTTTCTTCATGGAAATTATTTTTCGGGCAAACAATTACAATAGAGAGGGATCCGTTGTGTGACAGCGGAGCGGAGGGACAGCAGTTGGATTTTGCACGCACGGTCAGTATCAGTAGGTGTTTGAGGTTTATTACGTTTGCGGACATTATTACATTCAATGTAATGTAACAGCCTTTGCGTGCGCACAGTTTGCGTGTGTAGGCAGGGGCCCGTGGTCATGATAATCCCCTCTATGTCTATAAGAGATGGATACACAATCAATTTCATGTAGTTTTTATTGAATCAAAAATACATAGGTAGCCTATTATCTAATAAAATAGTCCCACTGTAAAAAAATAACCAAAAAGGCTGCAGGGCGACTGGGTTGTGGGTCAGCATGTCTACTTCTCCTCTGCTTTAAAAAACAAACAAACAAACAAAAAACTGAGCAGCACTGCTCAATCCACTCATACATTGTTAACCTTCCACAAAGACAAGTTATGTTAAAACGAACGAGCAGAGGGGTCATTCCCCGGCAGAATGCACCCATGGGCCACAGTTTATTTCAGAGTTGTGCGAGTGCGGCTGGAAGTGGGGATTCCAGCACCACGGATAGTGCGTGTAAAAAGATTAGACAAACGTTTAAATGTGTTTGCTGCAAGCAAAAATATACTACATAATAAATGAAGATAGTGACATAGGTCTATTAGCAATAAAAAGCAATGAGTTGTGTGACTGCGGCTGGTGAGCTGACGGCAGTGTTTGATGTAGGAAGTAATGTAAACTTGAAAATCAATTTCGGAAATGCGGTGTTTTGAGGGGAGGGTCGGAACAGCGGTGTTTCGGAGTGGGGCTGTTTCGCAATGGAAGGGTGTGTCGGAACGGAAGGCTGTCCCCTCACTCTGGGGTTAAAATGAATCATGTCATGCAAAAGCCTATATGTCTGTATCTCGCATTGGATCGATTGCACCATCTACTGGATGAAAATGGAACAAAGAACAACTACGCGAGACGTTCATGTACGCGGACTGGTGCGCACCGTGCAGATCAACTTCCGGCGGTGAAGCATCAGAATCTGCGACCGCACGTACGTGTGAACGCCTAACAACATTTGTCAAACAGTGACAGACAGACGTGCACATACTGCTTCATACGTACGCAGCTTCTTGTTACGTGTGACAGAATTTGCGCACGTCATTTCCGCGTACGCGTAAGCGCGTGACAAAAATGTTCAATCATCTTCATGCGAGCGTTAACACACAAACACACCCTGGCATGTCACGTCACACCACCACACCCTGGCATGTCACGTCACACCACAACACTCTGGCATGTCACGTCACACTACAACACTATTCCATGTTATGGGACACCAGCACACTCTGGCATGACACATCACACCACCACACTCTGGCATGTCACGTCACACAACCACACCCTGGCATGTCATGTCACACCACCACACTCTGGGTCACACCATCACACTCAGACATGTCATGTCACACCACCACAGTCTGGCATGTCACGTCACACAACCACACTCTTGTATGTCACGTCACACCACCATACTCTGGCATGTCACGTCACAACACCACACTCACGCTTGTCACATTGTGATGTGACATGCCACACTCTGGCACTCTGGGTTACACCACCACACTCTGGCATGTCGCATCACACAACCGTACTCTGGCATGTCACATCACATTACCAAACACTGGCATGTCACGTCACATCACCACTCTCTGGGTCACACCACCACACTCCAGCCTGTGACATCACACCACCACACCACACCCTGGCATGTCACTTCACACCACCACACTCTGCCATGTCACACCACAACACCACACCCTGGCATGTCACTTCACACCACCACACTCTGTCATGTCATATCAACCACCACATTCTAGTATGTCACATCACACAACTGTACTCTGGCAAGTCACATCACATTTCCAAACATTGGCATGTCACGTCACATCACCACTCTTCAGCATGTCACTTCACACAACCACACCACACTCTGGCATGTCACGTTACACCACCACACTCTCCCATGTCACGTTAGACCACCACTCTCTGGCATGTCACTTCATACCGCCATTCTCTGGTATGGCACATTACGTCACACTACCACACCACACTCTGGCGTGTCACATCAGATTACCTAACATTGGCATGTCACGTCACTCTCTGGGTAACACCACCACACTCCAGAATGTCACATCACACCACCACACCACACTCTGGCATGTCACGTTACACCAGCACACTCTGGCATGTCACATCACACCAGCACACTCTGCCATGTCACGTCACACCGCCACATGCTTGCATGTCATATCACACCACCACACCCTGCCATATCACGTCACACCACAACACCACACTGGCATGTGACGTCACACCGCCACTAGCCCTTCTTTGATAGAAAATTCGGCACATGTGCTTTTTTAAAACAGAGGCGTAATATTCCTTCTTTTCCAAAAGCCACCACCAGGGTAAGCGTAAACATGTAACGTGCCGTGAAGCACGACATATGGCTGTGAATGGTGACAACTTTGGCATGTGACGTCACACTGCCACTAGCCCTTTTTTGATAGAAAAGGCGGCACATGTGCTTTTTTAAAACGGAGGCGTAATATTCCTTCTTTTCCAAAAGCCACCACCAGGGTAAGCGTAAACATGTAACGTGCCGTGAAGCACGACGTATGGCTGTGAACGGTGACAACGAATTTGTCTTAAAGTACTGTGCAATTATATACACCTGCCTGACATATGCATCTGTTTTTGAGTCTAAGACACTGTGACTATCATTTTTTCTTCTTCTCAACAGGGTGCTGTACCCAGGAAGTGAAGGGATCGTGTTGCCAAGGGGCTGGGACGAGCCTGTGCACCCACGATGTGAGGGCCAAGTCTAAACCACGGCTCCACCCCACCTGTTGAACCAATGAAAGTTATTCACTTTATCTATCTGCTTTAAGCAATTATACGTCTTTTACGGTGGCCGGGAGGTGCAAACCAAAATCACAAAATGTGAAACACTTTTACGAAGCTTGAGACAAATTTACATTTTGGAAAACATTTTTACATATCATAAAACAAAATTACATTACCGAAACAAATTTACATTTCAGAAAACAAATTAACATGATACAAAACACTTTTACAAACACCGAAACAAATTTACATTTCAGAAAACAAATTTACATGATACAAAACACTTTTACAAACGCTGAGACAAATTTACATTTCAGAAAACAAATTTACATTTCAGAAAACAAATTTACATGATACAAAACACTTTTACAAACGCCGAGACAAATTTACAAGTGGTGAAACACTTTTACAAGTCCCAAAACAAATTTACAAATAACATCAACCGGAAAGGGAATGTACCAACTCCGGGGTTGAACCGGAATTATACAACAAGTAGTTCCGACCAAGCAATCTGATTGGTCAACATGACATTTTGACCGTGCTCAAATCAGCATGACAGCACGCCTGACTCATTACTCAAAATATTACTCCGCCAAGTCATGGCAACATAGTAACTGTCAGAGCTGGAGCAAAAAAACAAACAAAAAAAGTACGGCTTGAAATTCAAATTTTCCAGCCTAGACATTTCTCTGTCGACCCCAAGAGAGTGAGAGATTGGCGATAAAAAAAAAAACGGAGCTGTCCGAGGAGGACAGCAACAGGGCCAGGCTGCCTGCTGGAGGGAGGAAGAAGGCTAGTGAGGAGCCTGAGATAAACATGCGGGAATTAGTTATCAGCAAACGGGCACGCCACGAGAGAGTGTCCCACAAAATGATCAGGGCGATGGAGAAACAAATGTATGCCACCGTGAGTGACAGCAGAGATGAGGAATTATCTGCGAGTGCTGGTCGGCTGAATCGTTTCCTCCGCCGCAACAACTTCAGTTGCAGAAGACAACTATTGCCCAGCAGGATGACGGAGAATTCTCCGAGAAGCTGGCGAAGTTTGTGACATTTTCATCCCGAATTTTTGAGAGGAAGGAATTAAACGCCTGTCCCAAATTGCCCCCTGGTCCCAAATAAACGCCTTGTCTGTTAAGTGATTGAAACACTGAATGCCCCGGCTATTATTTATTTTCCCTTCAGTTTGAGAGACACTATTGTGGCCGCGGTGAAAACGTTTTATAAAAAATATAAAAGAAAAAAAAATCAACATCTTTGTTATAACTTGCAGTATTGATTTAGTTCGGGAAATTCCGAGATCGCGATCAAACATTAACGTCAGCTCAGACTTCACTCTTCTGGGACTAGAAAATCCTTTCTGTTGCTAGGTCGTTACTAAGGGTTGGATTATTTGATGAAGTGGTAAACTACGTTCCATTACACATATGAGTCAACTGACGTGACTGATTTTGTTTCAGTTATTAGTCAGACCCCATGTGTTTCCATGGAAACGCGACGCACACTCGCAAAAACCTTTAGAATTTGAGAGCAAATTGTCCATCAACATGGATATATTCTGATTATACATTTTATTTGTGTTGGTATTAGTTGTATAATCGCAATATTACCCGAGGGTGTGCTTTAACGTAATTTGAGCACTTCAGTGCTGCTTGCGGGTTAGATCGATGGAGCAGATATGCTGTAGCAGTGCATAAAATATTTTAATGAGGGACACTCGTACGCTGTAATCGTGGACATGATGTCATGTTTACACGGTGTTCACATCAGCTTAAGGTCTCTGAAAAGCAAACTGAATGGAGCCGGGTTATATCGCAGAAAGGATTACTCCTCTACTCCTGATGTGAACACAGTGTAAACATTACATCATGTCCACGATTACAACGTACGAGTGTCCCTCATTAAAATATTTTATGCATCGATCTGGTCCATGCCCCTTAAAAACTCTAAAGACCGACCACACGAAGAACAAAACCGCGTTAAACGGCTCATATGTTGTTCACAAAACGGGCAAAACCTCACTCGATGGCTGTCCATCTTGAGCTCACCATGAACTCCATCAACAACAACAACAACTCGAATTGGCCGCTGCCGGGTTATCACTTCCGGTTCAACCCCGGAGTTGGTACATTCCCTTTCCGGTTGATGTTATTTGTAAATTTGTTTTGGGACTTGTAAAAGTGTTTCACCACTTGTAAATTTGTCTCGGCGTTTGTAAAAGTGTTTTGTATCATGTAAATTTGTTTTCTGAAATGTAAATTTGTTTTCTGAAATGTAAATTTGTCTCAGCGTTTTAAAAGTGTTTTGTATCATGTTAATTTGTTTTCTGAAATGTAAATTTGTTTTCTGAAATGTAAATTTGTTTCGGTAATGTAATTTTGTTTTATGATATGTAAAAATGTTTTCCAAAATGTAAATTTGTCTCAAGCTTCGTAAAAGTGTTTCACATTTTGTAATTTTGGTTTGCACCTCCCGGCCACCGTAGTCTTCTGTAAATTGAAATATTAAATACAATGCAGAGAGAACTTGTGCATCTTTTTCTGGGTGATTGGTTGCAGTTAACGGCTTTGCTGCCTGCGATCTTCGAACAGAAAGTCCTTAATTGATCAAGCTTAACTTAATGATACAATTCTAAATAAATGGTAAAACTGTACGTCGTGGTTTGTCTTTTCTCAAATAAACGAATACGCCTAACAATTGACAGTGATTGGTTGGACTCTCCTAAATTGAGTGACAGAACAGCAGAAACTATAGGAGCAGGTATACTAGTAATAGAAAATTTTACTCCACCTCTATCGGTAATTGATTTGGAAATGGAAAAGCAGGGAAGAAAACATTCTTTTTAGTTTTCATCCCGCTGTCCTATAAATTTGATGGCTCATGATTTAATGTGTGAATTTTTTTTATCAGAGTTAAGTGTACAGATTAGGGTTTGCAAATAAAGCATGGAGATGATGCTCCAGTTGACCATATCATAAAGGATTTCGTTGAACTCTCACTACGTGAATGAAAGAAATTTTGTTTGGTGATAGCTGATGTGTTTTCTGAATGGATTTACGTTTTTCCTACTACAAAAACAGCAGTAGCAAAAGTGCTACTGGGAAAGATTTTGGCAAGATATGGAATTCCCAAGCAGTTTATCTTGTGATAATGGTACCCAACAGAGTAGGGGGGCTGTAGAATAAGAAAATGTCACTATTAAAACGAAGTGTGTGAAGAAAACCTTAGTAAAAATCTCATGTTGCTAATGTGTATGAGGGGATGAGGGAAAGCTAACACAGGTTTGTCCTTGTTTGAGATCATCATGAATACAGGGATGTCATCCCCAGGTGGGAAGAATTTGGTGATTCTATGTTGAATTATTGATTATTAATTTCTCTAACACAGGTGAAAGCAGCCTTAACAGTACCATTCCAAGAATCATTGGATTCTTTGCAACCTAGAGATTGGGTGGTGGTGAAGGACTGCAATTGGACAAGTCCCCTGCACTTCCCGTATCAGTGCCCTCTGTCTCCTGCGCTTTTTACAGCCATTACAACCATTCAATTCTTTTCTAACACGTGGAAAAGCGTTTTTCCGAGCCGCCTCTAAACGCACCATGAGCAGACAGAGCCAGGCGGCAAACACCGCTGTCATGTTGTGATTTGAATCCCACAGATATCAATTCAGATCTGTTTTAACCATGTTCATCAAACCAGCCATGAGGCAAAAAACTTTACTCAGTGTTTTTCCCAACAAACCATGTAAGCTGAGTAATTCTGCTGCATGTAGATAATGTTTAGCTAAATGATGACTAATTAAAAGATTTCAATATATCAAGTTTAGCTAGTTAACAATTGTTAACTGTTACCTATGTTAAATCGCTTGCTCGAGGCAGAGGTGGTAGTAACTAGTTACATGTAGTCTATCACATTTACTCGAGTAACTTTTTGGATAAATGGTACTCTAGAGTTGTTTTACTGCAAAATACGTTTTACTTTTACTTGAGCAATATTATTCTAAAGTAAAAATACTCTCACTTGAGGAATGTTAAAATTTTTGGCTACTCTAAAGTTACCCACTTCTGGGTAGAAAATAATATATGTAAGAATATAAATGTATTTGGGTTCCTTTGACTATGTTATTTTTGTAAAGATTTCATTTATTTTTGTGGTAGTTTAAAATACATGAATTTGCTGATTATTATTTTGATTGAATGATTACATTAATGTTCTTTTTTGATGAATAAATCAGACGTTAGGCTACTCAAAAGTTACTCAGTACTTGAGTAGTTTTTTCACCAAATACTTTTTTAGTCTTACTCAATTAATTATTTGGATGACTACTTTTTAATTCTACATAAGTAATATTGTTCTAAAGTAACAATACTCTTACTTGACTACAATTTTTGGCTACCTACTCCTTAATTTCTACACAGAACTTGTGCTCACTATTGTTTTGCACATATTTTTAAAATCTTTATACAATAGAAAGAGCATGGTCAGGGATGAGAAAGTGGTCCAGTGGCCAGCAGCAACCGGAATGAACATGGAGGTGACAGGTCACAGCAGGTGAGGCTACTTACCCTGTAAATCAGGTATTATATTTGTGGTTATGTGGTTCTTTAGCCACTAAGGAGAGGTGCAATTGAATGCGAGAGGATGATAAATCACTCAATAGACCTCTAAACAATTTGTCCCCCTCACTTCTGAAATTATGGCTATGCCCCTGCACCAACGCAATGGAATATTGCATAGAAGGGGATGCAAAGACCTTCTACCCCCACTAGCCTCAATGTCCAGCACCCATTCAGCCTGAAATAAGCAATATGTCTCCGCAGGAGACTGGAGAGTGACAATGGGGAAAATGACTATTCCTTAATGGTCAATGTAGCATATACCAGAGATGCAGGGACTATGTATTTGTATCGACCATGGACAGCAGCTGATTTGAGAGATGTCATGGAAGGAATTCCGAATCCCTTAAAAGCTAGAGGAGCTGAGTTAGTGGAGCTTCATCCAGCAACATCGTCCTACTACAGCAGAAATCAAGAGACTTATGGTCACAAAGACTCAATTGAAATGGGGTGCTGTCCAGGGATACTGGCCTGAAGAAGATATGCCATATAACTAGGCATATGACTCAGAAAACAGAAAGGCGGTAACAGACTTGATCGAAAGATTGACTGAATTCTACAAAAAAAAGAAATGGACTGGTCCATAGTAAGAGGCTGTGTACAAAGATCTACAGAGAGGGTTGCAGATAATCATCAGATACTGTCAAAAATCTTCAAAATTCACAGTGATTTAACACCACTAGTTGATCCCAACAGATGACAGCCCCTATGAAAAACAAGAAAATAACTTTTTGCTTGCGTCTAGATATCAAGAAACCTGTTAAGAAACACTGTATTGTACATGATAAGGGACATCTGGCTGAAGTGCTGGCACATGCTCGACATGCAGAAAAAGGGGTGGCAAGAAATGAAAGAGAAGAGACAAGAAGAAGGACTTGCAAGTTTTGTCAAACTTAAACAAGTACTGACTGTAGCCCCAACTTTGGGCTTGCCTGACCCACAAACAACCTTTTTAACAGAGTGTGTGTGAAAAGGATGGGTTTTATGCAGCATCAGTAGCGGTTCTAGCATCAAGAGGGTTGGGTGGGAAATCGAAAACTAAATGTTTTGCTTCCTTGTGCAGTGTCATTGATCCTTTTAGAGTAGAGTACCTGATTCTGGCAATAATGATACCAATGATACCATAATGTATTACTCCCACTTCCTCTCTTTTTCAGAACTGGTTAAGCCTCAGAAGAATGGTCCGATGCAGGAGAGAAAACAATGGAAAGACACTGGTTGTAAATATGTAAACAATGTTTGTGCTCCTAATAGCGGCCCACGTTTTCCTAAATGTGTGTTTCCTGACTTGGCAAAGGCTGACACATGGAAAGGATTATGTGCCAAAAGATGGTGATTACAATTAATTGTTACTGGTACAAGTCTTCTCAAGTTACTCACAAATGTTGTATTTTAAGTACCTAGTGCCTCGTGACCTCTGCCTCAGATGTAATGTCGTCAGAGGTCACCATGTGGGACCATGTGAAGGAAAGAAATGTTGTTTGGTGATAGCTGATGTGTTTTCTATATGCCATGTAACTAGGCACCCGCTCTACCAACTGAGCTAAACTGCAGTTTAGTTTTAACAAATGGCTGCATAACAAACTTGGTCCATGGGTATGGTTCAACTTCTCATTCCAGTGTTGATGGTGTCTTGAGTATCTGTACTTGTAAAAAATGTATTAAAGTGCGGATATGACAGAAATTCTCAGATTTCCCTTACATATGAAATTTAATTACTTAATTTATCATGAAGGGCAAAACAGGCTTATATCGCCCTGAAAGCCTGAAAATTGAGATGAAAGGCTTCTGACTGAAACGGGCAATTGTTTCATTTGGCACACTTGAGAAAGCAACAAGCAATTGTTTTATTTGGCACACATGAGAAAGCGTATTTCAGTGAAATATTGCTTAATTCATCTTAAAGCGCAAAACAGGCTCATATCGCCCTCAAAGCCAGAAAATTGAGAGGAAAGGCTTCTGACTAAAACGAATGACGGAACTAATGAAGACATGTTTCCAGCACTATAATTACTCGGTCTTCACATCCTGCATGGAAATCCCTTTGAAAAATCACTTTTGAGTGAAAGACCACTTAGTTTGTGGTGAAGGGCAAAAACACGCTCCTGTTGTATGGAGGACCAAACCTGACATAAGTATAAATAAATAAATACATGCATGAATACATAAATAAATACATAAATAAATACATAAATAAATGCTGAAATAAATAAATAAATGTATAAATAAATAAATGCATAAATAAATAAATAAATGCATAAATAAATGAATAAATACATAAATGCTGAAATAAATGTATAAATAAATAAATAAAAGTATAAATAAAAGAATAAATGCTTTTTATTTATTTCTACATTTCTGTTCACCTAAATTTATTTATTTCTGTATTTCTGTTCACCTACATTTATTTGTTTCTGTATTTCTGTATTTCTGTTCACCTACATATATTTATTTCTGTATTTCTGTGTCCATATGTAAATGAGGAGGTAGGAGGTCCTAACCTCAGTCAAGAACATGATTGGTTACAGGAGTGTGCTCGATGAGGGTCTACTACTTCTGCCTTACTAGCAGCGCTGATTCCTGTACACTGTACAGGAATGTTGCTGGTTACCAGCAAGACCGCTCAGCTAACTGTTAGCTGCAGTTGTTGACATTTGTTCATGTAGCTCTGGTTTAGTTATGAATTTGACTGGCGTTCATTTTAACTTGCGAGGATCCCAGGTGTGCTGGTGGTGTGGTTTGAGAATCCCGTCTGGAGAGAGAGGGGTCCTCAGCCATGTCCGCTAACCAGGAAAAACATTCTGCTCATCGCTCCAAGTCGTGTATATGTGTATTCTAGACGAGCGCTACAGAGCACAAATCGTCCAAAAGTGCATGTTGTCGGTCTCATATCGTTGTCGTGAATGTCTGTACTCTCAAATAACTCATGGGTGGAACAGGCTGAGGCATTTGTTCACGCCGAGCGGCTCGAGAGCGGAGTGGAGACCCCTTTTAGCTCTTATGTTAGCTGTTAGCTGCTCACTGTAGCGCAGCGTCTAGGCTACCTTGTGACACCGCTTACCATTGGGTATTTTTCATTCCGCACTGTTCAAATGGTCGCTTAAAGCCATCGTTTCGAGCCGCATACATCGTTATTAAGCTGAAGCTAAGTCAGTGTGAAAACTGTACACTGTCAGACAGCCTGCTGGTCAAACAGTCTGCAGAGTACGTTGACATCCAGCCCGAGCTCAGCGTGAGGTCAATCAGCTGTGGCAAATCGTGAGATGTCCAGATCAACCTGTGATACAAACACCAGTAGCGACAGTGGTTCATAGGAAAGCCCAGACATGTATCTTACTCTTGGTGGTAACATGTGTCAACAGTTAACCTGGAAGCTACGCTCTTAGCGCTACAGCGAGCAGCTAAAAGCTAACAGCTAACTGCTAACAGCGGTGTCCACACCGCTCTCGAGTTGTTTGAGAGTACAGAGATTCACGACAAAGATATGAGACCGACAACATGCACTTTTGGACGATTTGTGCTCTGTAGCGCTCGTCTAGCAGTGGTTTGCAAGTCGCAGCCCCGGCTTCTCCGTGTGGATAGAAGTGTTCAAGCCACTTCAAAACGAATACACATATACATGACTTGGAGCGATGAGTAGAATGCTTTTCCTGGTTAGCGGACATGGCTCTCCAGACAGGATTCTCAAACCACACCACCAGCACATCTGGGACCCTTGCAAGTTAAAATGAACGCCAGTTAACCTGTCACACTGGTCGAGGCTATTTAGCTAACTGGAGCTGTTTTACAACGTTACAGAGAGCGAGGCTTGAGATCAGGAATCGTTTGCTTTTGTCTGGCTCTCCGATTTGACCAATCATGCTCTTGACTGAGGTTAGGACCTCCTACCTCCTCATTTACATATGGACACAGAAATACAGAAATAAATATATGTAGGTGAACAGAAATACAGAAATAAATAAATGAAGGTGAACAGAAATACAGAAATAAATAAATGTAGGTGAACAGAAATGTAGAAATAAAAAAAGCATTTATTCTTTTATTTATACTTTTATTTATTCATTTATATATTTATTTCAGCATTTATTTATTTATTCATTTATTTATCTATACATTTATTTATTTATTTCGGCATTTATTTATGTATTCATTTATGTATTTATTTATGCATTTATTTATACTTATGTCAGGTTTGGTCCTCCATACGTGTCGCTTTGAAAAGTTCAAATATGAGAGGAAAGACCTCTGACCGAAACCAATGTTGGAACAGCTGCAAGGTCATAATTAACTAAAAATTTTCATGTTTTGAACAGAATCTCACTAATTATAGTATTGAAACATGGTTTCAGCTGTTAAATCATTAGTTTTAGTTAGAAGTATTTTCTGGCCAGATTTGTGCTTTTCAGAGCGATAGAAGCATTATTTTGCCAGTTAAGGTCTACTAAGCTGTATTTCAGTCAAAAATGCTTTCTCAAGTGAAATTGTACTCAAATTGTGTGAATTCTACCAAATTATAGTATTGAAACATGGTTTCAGCTGTTATATCATTAGTTTTTAGTTAGAAGTATTTTCTGGCCAAATTTGAGCTTTTCAGAGCGATAGAAGCACTATTTTGTCAGTTAAGGTCTACTAAGCTGTATTTCAGTCAAAATGCTTTCTCAAGTGAATTGTACTCAAATTGTGTGAATTCTACCTAATTATAGTATTGAAACATGGTTTCAGCTGTTATATCATTAGTTTTAGTTAGAAGTATTTTCTGGCCAAATTTGAGCTTTTCAGAGCGATAGAAGCACTATTTTGCCAGTTAAGGTCTACTAAGCTGTATTTCAGTCAAAAATGGTTTCTCAAGTGAAATTGTACTCAAATTGTGTGAATTCTACCTGATTATAGTATTGAAACATGGTTTCAGCTGTATATCATTAGTTTTAGTTAGAAGTATTTTCTGGCCAAATTTGAGCTTTTCAGAGCGAAAGACGCTGTTTTTTGCACTCATGACAGACTAAGCTGTATTTCAGTCAAAAATGCTTTCTCAAGTGAATTGTACTCAAATTGTGTGAATTCTACCTAATTATAGTATTGAAACATGGTTTTTTTCTGTTA